>NC_051224.1:37448704-37466204 GCF_015220715.1 Pygocentrus nattereri
TGTTCCTGTTAAAGCCAGACCACAAAGCCGAAGGTCACACATGGCTTTAAATAAACACAAGGAGAGTGTCAATCTAAAGTCTTTAAGACAAACACTACTCAGTTGCAACTAACACTGCTAGACTAACGACTTCATAACTGGACCTTGTATCTTTTAGCTGCAAAACAGTGAGTTTGCATCAAGTTATTTAGCTGATAGCAAAATTAACAAATCCACAACTTTTTTTCTAATAAATCTACAAGTAGATCATAAAATAAGGGATGCTGTGCATCTCGTCCGGTGTGTGGTGGCCTTTAGGCAGCTGTAGTAATCATTAAGTACTCTTAAATAGCATACTGTGTACTGTATACGGCATACTCTATCAGCATGTACTGTATATGGCATAGTCTATCAGTATGTACTGTATATGGCATACTCTGAGTATGTACTGTATATGGCATGCTTTATCTGTATGTACTATATATGGCATACTCTATCAGCATGTACTGTATATGGCATAGTCTATCGCTATGTACTGTATATGGCATACTCTGAGTATGTACTATATACGGCATACTCTGTGAGTATGTACTATGTATGGCATACTCTATGAGTATGTATTGTATATGGCATGCTTTATCAGTATGTACTGTATATGGCATACTCTATGAGTATGTACTGTATACGGCATACTCTATCAGCATATACTGTATATGGCACAGTCTATCGGTATGTACTGTATATGGCATACTCTGAGTATGTACTATATACGGCATACTCTGTGAGTATGTACTATGTATGGCATACTCTATGAGTATGTACTGTATATGGCATACTTTATCAGTATGTACTGTATATGGCATACTCTATGAGTATGTACTGTGTATGGCATGCTTTATCTGTATGTACTGTATATGGCATACTCTATGAGTATGTACTGTGTATGGCATGCTTTATCAGTATGTACTGTATATGGCATACTCTATGAGTATGTACTGTATACGGCATACTCTATCAGCATATACTGTATATGGCACAGTCTATCGGTATGTACTGTATATGGCATACTCTGAGTATGTACTATATACGGCATACTCTGTGAGTATGTACTATGTATGGCATACTCTATGAGTATGTACTGTATATGGCATGCTTTATCTGTATGTACTGTATATGGCATACTCTATGAGTATGTACTGTGTATGGCATGCTTTATCTGTATGTACTGTATATGGCATACTCTATGAGTATGTACTGTGTATGGCATGCTTTATCAGTATGTACTGTATATGGAATACTCTATGAGTATGTACTGTGTATGCCCTCAAAGGTACAGCAGTGGTTTTAAGGTCCAATTGTGCACCTTAAATAAGTTTTTACTGGTTAAAAGTATTTTTACCTTTACATAACCTAATGTTTTAAAACAGAACAATAAAATAAAAGCCTGGTGACGAGATGGGATGTGTGGAGTCAGTACAGCTTAGAAAATATCATTGCAATAGATTGTTCCCTGACTAAAGGTACTGAGATGTACCCTTGAGGGGACCACCTCAGTGACAAGAAGGGTACGGACTCAGTTCTGTACCTTCATTTCCGAGAGTTTATAGTGTACAGTATCCAGTATATGACGAAAGCTGTGTGCCAAACTACAGGAAAGAGGTGCGTCTAGGCTTCCAGCACAGGTCCCATCCCAGGACCTGCCCCATTTTCCTTAGCCCTCCAATCACTACTTAGCAACCATTGCTAGCCACTTCTCAGTGTGTACATTTGTATTTTGGTCAAGATACGGGCCTGTGTGGACACCCTTTACTACGACACCATTTTTCAACACTTTTGGGTTCATCTGTGTGTCATTGCATTACATTAGTAGTTGGTGATATGATCCAGTCTGGCTAAGTTATAAGCACAAGAGCCTGGAAAGGCGATGCTGAGCAGATTGTTTGGCCTAGTCCATCTTTAGTAAGTGGTGTTTTGAGCATGTTATCTATGCGTAACTTTATTAAATAGATGAAGTGAGTAAACCCACCTCCAGACCAGCTGAGAAAGCTGCTGTGGCTGCAGTGTTGCACTGAGTGGAGCAGCATTTGGACAGATTTCTTTAATTTTGTCACAATTAATGTATGGAAAGGCTGAATCTATGGCTAGTAAAACATTTACACAGTCAGTGGCTACATCCTCCCAAAATGACTGCATTCCATTTTGGGCAGTAATGAAGTAAGAGTAGTTCATTGCTGTACTTAAGTAGTTTTTGGTGTATCTGTACTGAAGTTTCTCCGTTCTGGGCGACTTTTTCCTTTCACTCCACTACATTTCAGAGTCTAATATCCGACTTTTTCCTCCTACATTTTGAGAAATCTGTCGTTCCTTTTGGTTTCTGTGTGTATAAAAACGTAACATGTCAAAACGAAAGAAGCGCAAAGCCAGAGCACCAATCAGGGCCCAGCGGTCACTTTGTTTAGAGCTGGTTTTGACCTGTTGGTCATACCGACCCAGTGCAGCACGCGGTTCAACGTCAGCGCAGCAGCGTAAAACTTTGGGAGAGTCTGTTCAACATAAATGATGAACTAACCTAACTTTGTGTAAATAGAGCACAATATAGAAATATGTCCACATATGCAGTCGAGACTGACGCGGCTTTTTTCTGAATTTCTACAAACACCATTTCATTTTATAGTAAATGAGTTTGGGCTGGTTTATGTTTATGAACAGACGCCTACAGATCAACATAGTAAAGGAGCTCATCTGTGATCCTCAGTTTAAAGCCAGTTTTTATTCAACTTAAACTTGGAACTAAGTTGTAAATAAATCTGAAACTGAAACTTTGCTTGTGTGTAAAAAGTGATTTCAGAGCCACTCGGTTCTCCCTGATGGAAACTGTTTACCTTCAGTGTTTTGTGCTTCTGATCATTTTAATAGACGTCAGCGTCACTAATTAATGACGTTCTATTAAAAGACTGGTTTACCAAGAGAGACGCTGGAGGACTTTCACCTGAAATGAGTTCATGAAGCCAGTCTGGTTATAAAAATGATAACAGGACATCAGAGCCAGAATTACTCTTTTAGTACTTTTACTTTATACTTAAGTACATTTGAAGGGAAATACTTTAGTACTTTTACTCAAGAGGAGGTCTAAAGGGAGGAACTTCTACTTTTACTGGAGTAATATTTTACCTTTAACTCAACTACATGATTTTGTGTATTTCGTCCACCGCTGATTTTGGGATGCAGTATATCACAAAGATAGCTTTGGCTGCATACTGACATATTTGGCTGGAGTAGTCCATCATCTGGGTGTCTTTGGTGTAGAGCATTTGTTTCCTTCAGTAAGACACAGGCTCTATGCTGCCCTCTGGTGGAGTACAGAGTTTAGATGAATGGTGAACGTTTAACGCTCATTTAGAAGCTAGTTTATTTATCAAAATTAACAAAATTGTTTGGATTTTTTAAACTTCCGTGACTGTTCATGAAGGACGTACCAAGTTCAGAATTTATGGCCTTTACAGATATCCAATACTGGTCATGCACATATCTGCGGATGCCGATATCAATATTGATAATTAAACATTTATTCCAAGATTTCAAGAATCTACCTGGACTAGCATGGTAGAAGTATAAGACTATTTGAATGAGGTTACACATGCAGTGAAATGAATAAATTGCAGATATTTTGGTGCCATGACTCAGCGCTTCATTTGTAAAATGTACAAATAAATACATCATCAAATATCAGTTTGAAATATGGGTCGTATCTAAACATTTGTCCAATGCTGATCATTTTTAAAAGTAATAATCAGCTCATGTAGCCTGTGCAGAGGTTCTAGCACAGTTCATATTTAGTACAGTATTCATATTTGTTAATATTTATAATATAAACTGGGCCAGATGTGTTTTTAGTTTATTTTTCTTAACATTTTGCCAAGGTCCCAACCATTGTTTGTTCAAAATATGCCAATACTCCAGTGGCAAAAAACCGGCACTGAATACTTGAACGATTGAAAAATAATTTGAAATGAAAACAAATAGTTTTATATAATATAATATAATAATATAATAGACCACATTAGCTGCAAATGCCCCCTGTGTAGAGGAGGGTTTTAAAAACGGTCCCTTCGCTTAAACTAAACACTTTTTTTGGTTTGGTTTGTTTAGTGCCGTTCCATAGATCGCTGTTGGATCAGGGGGTGGGAGCACACATTCCTTCGCAATGCATGCTGGGAACTGTCGTGCAGTTCCTGGTGAAATGGGCTAATATTAATAGAACATTTAAATATTTTTTTAATTTTAATAATTTAATAATTGGGGCAGTCGTGGGCTGGAGGTTAAGGAACTTGCCCTGTGACCGGAAGGTTGCCAGTTCGATCCCCAGTGCCGACAGTCCATGACTGAGGTGTCCTTGAGCAAGACACCTAACCCCCAACTGCTCCCCGGGCGCCGTGGATAGGGCTGCTCACTGCTCCGGGCAAGTATGCTCACTGCCCCCTAGTGTGTGTGTGCTCACTAGTGTGTATGTGGTGCGGAGGTGAAATTTCCCCGTTTGTGGGATTAAAAATTGTCACTTAAACTCAGTTTTGCAGGGCTTGACTTGGCCTCCAGGTCTTGTGTTTGCTCTAGAGGGAACACAGTTGAATATGGTATTTTTCTGCTTGTTTTAATGCACAGTTTCTATGTATTTGCTGAGTTTAAAATTTTGAAGAAAAAAGAAAAAGCATAAAATGTGCTATAACTTTTGCACAGGCCACGTTTTATGTTTTCTTTTTCCCTTAATATGTTGAATTCTACTAAAAGTGCATTATTTGGCATTAAAATATGCCAAAGTGAGTTCGCTGCAGAACATCGACAAGGCATGTACGTTGACCGGGATGCTCAAATTTTTGCAGACAGAAGAAAACCTTGCATCTCCATTTTTGTAGTTTTTTAGTTTTTGACATAATTTGACAATACCTGTTACCCTTTACATCGTGTATAGAATTCATGATGAATGGACCAAAATGACTTAGAAAAAAGTCTGGCTCCATTGACTTACATTAAAAGTAAACAACAGCGATATGTATGTCTATATGTATAAGTGTTTACCAAATGTCAGATTTGCTAAGCAGGCCGTAATCCTTCCTAGAGATCTAGAGATTGTCATTTTTATGAAAGTGTGTCTGTGTGCAGATACTCCACAGTGTGAATTATGATTTATGTTTCCTATAATTCAGAATGACAGTAAACCTCAGGGTGTCCCCCTTGACACTGTTAGTAAAAGACATCCTACGAGCAATAACACACAGCAGGGCTTTATTGCAGTGTTATGTCATCAGCATGTGTGTTTGGTATAAAATGTGAGTGATTATTCCCGTGAGATGATGTAACTGATTATCATGCATCAGTAACAGGGCATTTTTCACACTGTAATGGTACAGTAGGGTCCATAAGCCTGAGTCCACTTCCATGAGCTGCTACTGTCAGCAGTTATATGTCTTAAAAACACTTCTGCACTTTCCTTGTCAAAGCACATTTTTCCAACAACATTACATTGTTTTCAATTATTTACGCTGACAGTATTTGGTTCATCCACCAGTTATTCTACACTAATTTCTGCAGAACTGGACATTGCTGGACATTGCTGCTGTTGGAATTCCGTGATAATTGGACCAAAAGAAATGACCTAAAATTACTGGTTAATGTAAGTCTGGTTCCATTGACTTACATTAAAAGTAGAATAGGTTTCTACCTTCTCCCGTAAAGTTACAATTTTGGAGATCAGACAATTTTTTGATCCGACAACAGTGACATACATATAATTTAATAGTAAACAATGAATATTCTGAGATGCTGCCTGCTCTTAACTGTGTGGGCGTGTCAGAATGCCAAATGATTGACAGGGGCGTCTCCTAGGCAACACAGCCCTACATGTTTGAACCTCCTCCGCAGAAAAATAAACCACTTCGCTGTTCTAGATCACCCTCTAGAACACAAGAGGGAGTGTGTTATCACAAAATAATTTGCTGTGATTTGCTGTGATTTGCTGTGATGTTATACACGATGACACACTCCTGAAGTATTCTACTGATTTAATACAGCAGTTTAATAAATACAGTAAGAAATGAATAAACTGTCCGTGAACGCGGCGTTTAATATGTTTTAATGTTCAGTTCCTTCCTCCTAATTATAGCTCCTTAACTAGCAGCTTGTTGCTACATCAGAGGAGCGAGCTCCGCCCACTCGCTGCTCAGCCGGCAGTTCGTTCTCCAGCTCCTTACACTAAATTCCCAAACTGTCGTCACCACTGAGCGGCTTTGTTGTTTTTTATTGGGTCAGTTTTATGGCTCAGTCTGATTTGGTCAGACACTGAAATCAGACCACACGTTTGGCGAATGGTGTTGGGTTCATTTCTGGCTGATTCCAGGTTGTTCAGCTGATCTTCTGTCACAGCTGCCGACTGAAAAGCTGCTCAGTGGTGACGACAGTTTGGGAATTTAGTGTCGTCTCATCTTCAGAGTCGGACCAAATCGTCGATCAAATGTGATCTTAAATCTTTTGTTTATGGCAAAGTAAGAAGTAAAAACGTTCAAATGGCTTGAGCGTCTCCTACAGCTGTCAAACTCGTTGCTTAGCAACGGCGTCTCAACAGAGTGATACAGCGTTTAAGAAAAAAACGTGATGTAATGGTGAAATATCAGAACGGTTAGACTGCTCAACCAATCAGCTTGCATAGCTGGAAATAACTGTTGTATAAATATAACATTAAGACCACCTCCTTGTTTCTACTCTCATTGCCCACTTTATCAGCTCCACTTACTGTATAGCTGCACTTTGTAGTTCTACAGTTACAGACTGTAGTCCATCTGTTTCTCTGATACTCTGTTACCCTGTTCTTCAGTGGTCAGGACCCCCATGGACCCTCACAGAGCATATACCTAAATGCTGCTAATAATAAAATATTAAATTATTAGTATTATAATATTATAAATACGTTGAGTTACAAGAAAGCATGCAGTATTGCTAACAATGTTGCAGCATTGCTAATGATTAGTACTTTTAAGTAATAAATGTAGCAAAATGACAATGAAAAATTTTCTCACAGTTAAAAAAAACATGAACAATCAAACAAGTTTATGTTGCTAGTGCTCCAAAACAATAGCAATAACTCTAAACTGCTAAGTGTTAAGGGAATGTGAAACCCAAATGTGCTAATGCTGCTAACAATTGGTAAATCAATGCGTTTAAATAGAGCAGTACAGTAATAACTAGACTACTATGGGTTAATTCCATACAAGATCTATTTAGACAGGTGGCCTCGGGCCCGGCCCGCTCTGCCCGCCGAGGTCAGTCTGAAACCCCTGTGTGTGTGGAGGACATTGGGGTCAAGCTTTTCAACGGCGTCTCCTGGCTTGACCGTGAGGTCTGAGGCTACTTTTGTTTTTCTGTTTGGAGTGACCACTACAGTATCTCGGCGGGCCTGGAACTCAGCTTGTCCAGAACCGTTTTGCGAGTTCATGAATGCAAGACGGTCCATTCTTTACTCAGAAACGGAGGGAACAGAGCCGTATGTGTCGTCTTGCAGGAGAAGTGGGTCTCTATCTTTTCCTCACTGCATTAAAAGGCAGTAATTATGATGCCAAGCCGAACGGGTCTCCCGTCTCTCCAGATACGTCCCAGAAGACAGAATCTCTGCGGGACGCCAGTGTGCCTTTCAATTAGAGCTTCATAATGACATAAGGAGGGGAGGGAGTCGGGAGGCGGGGCAGGGAGAGAGAGAGGAAGAGAGAGAGAGAAATAGAGACTAGTCTGCAGTGTAGAAATAAAACAGTAGAGATAGATAAAAGCTACGTTAAGAAGTGCAAACGCTAATATGGAGAAAATGAGATATCATCCCCTGTGAAAAGGGATATTGTAATACTGCAGGAATTTGTATAGGAATTATGGTGAATTTCGGTAACTCCCAAAGTTTTGTCATGGAAATCCTGACAAAGAACGAATCGCCAGTTTTGAATAAGCAAGAGTTACTTATTTACGAAAGGAAGTGATACAGACCAGAGACTGAGAGCCTGGACTGGGGTGGTCTCCCTTACATAGGGGTCTTATACTGCAAACCAGGCATTGGCTAGATAACTGTTGTTATCAGTTTTTAGCAAATTTCTATTAATATAGCCGTACTAGGTTATGAGTACATGGGGCATCTTCAGGCCAAGCTGTACAGCATGACCAGAGATGCTCCGACTACAATACCTTATGAAAGCAGATGTATTGGCGGGTGCAGGACGGGTGACCGAGGTCAGTTGCTATATGAGGATACTTCGATATTTTCGTGTCTATGCAGCAAAGCACTTCTATCAGTCAGAAGACAAGGTGTTTTGTCCATGACCTTTTGCCTGTACATAGTCTTACACAAGCAATAAGGCAAATACATTGAATTAATACAATTTCCATAACACTGTACACAGAACACTCCACAAGTATTAAAGATTACTATAAAACAGGAATATTAGATAGAGAGGAAAACATAAAAGATCATTGTGCGTTTAATACCACTAATGGAATCTAAACATACATTTAACAGAAAATTACCCTGAAGAATATCAGATTTTTATTGCTTTCAGAAATCTAGATATTTTTCCACAAGTCCAAAGTTCAGTCTTTTTTTCTGTTTCTAACAAACCAAGTAATCTTAACTGCTCAGTCCATAAGACCTGAAGCTGGTGAATAGCTGACTTCAGCTTCATAACACAGAAGAATTAGTGGTGGCGATGAGAAATAATTGCCCCCCCTCTTTTTAAGGAATCCATCCATCCATCTATTTTCTAAGCTGCTTCTCCCTCAGGGTCGTGGGGGGGGGGGGGTCTTTTTAAGGAATATGACTCCGTAATGTTAACTTAGGGGAACGTAGTATAAGTGAGATCACTGTGGGCAGCTTTTATTGGCAGATTATTTTTTAAGTTTCTGATGAGCTAAAATTGTTTGTTAGGTTTGTGATGAAAATATTTATTCAGTGTTTTTGCTATTTTACACAGGCAAAGTAAGTAAATATAACTTTTATATATCCAGGGCTTCCGTATGGGGCAGATTTCAAAGGGAAATTGAAACATATATTTCTGCATAATTCAGTAGCTGAGATGTAAAATGTGAAATGATTAATTGTGGCGATATTTACTGACTCCAGTGAACCAACTCGCATCTTCTGAGATTTTATATGGAATGCTGATGATGGTAAAATAAAAAAAAAGGTTCTTTTGGCGACTATTTTGCCTTAAAACACCTTGCACCTACCTATCTGCCTTGAATCGATAAGGAAAAATTTTTTTTATGAAAAACTCTTGTCTCAAAACTTTCGTAATACAGAGTCTCAGGCATCAGGCAGCGTATTCATTCAATGCTTTCAGAGGCAGTTAAGTCTTCAGACGTCTGGTTCCTATCACCACCACTGTGAACATTTCTGACTTGGTCCTTTAACGACTTTAATGAGAGAATGACAAATGCTGATCGCCACACATCACCTGAGACAGGGTTAAGTGAAAAGATTGGAAAGATTTGGCTTTTGCAAAAGTCATTGCTTTCAAATGCAATAGCAATGATGACACTTCCAGTAATAGTGATGATTACAGTAGCTGGTGGCTCTGAGTCTGTGTTGTGTTGTGCGCTGCATGGTCAGATGTAGCCGGGTGCCCTCAGACTTTTTCCTTTGAGCAACGTTCATTTTCATTTTCCTTCATTCAGCAGAGCTGCTGAGGTTCTGATGCACCGAGCATAATGCACACACAGGCTGCAGGCATTAGCATGAATTAGAGTTAAGTTCTGCGTGAAGCCAAACTTTCCCTCTTGGAGCTTGGAGAGGCGAGCTGAACTGAGAGTACTTCAGAATTACTCTGTGTTTGTGGTTGAGAAAGACCAGCATAGTTTAGCTATCTAAACAGGATCCTCTCTCCTCAATGCTAAAGTAAGCCCACTTATCAAAAGCAACTCCATGTTATTGCCCATGGTTTTGGAACGGGACGTCCAACAAGCTCATGTAGGTGCGATGGTCAGGTGTCTACATACTTTTGGCCATATAGGATATTTATGGCCCTGACTGTGTGTGTGTGTGTGTGTGTGTGTGTGTATATATATATATATATATATATATATATATATATATATGCAAGTTTTCAATGTATGTTTTTCGTGCTGTATTTTATGGCTGGTTTATGCAAAAAGTTCTCCACTGCAGGCCTTTTGATTTTTCAGTGATTTCACGTTGTGCTTTACACCCCTTAACCGTGAGAAAATCACTGTAACCCATGATCTGCAGTGCATCAGTGGAACATAATCAAATAAAACTTAAACCTACATGTATCAAAACTATTATTTTTCCTAAAATATCGCAGTATTGTGTTGATTCATATTGATCTTTTCCTCCATTCCTGGTCACTGCATCCTGTCAGGCTGGAAGAGTGTGTGTTAGCACAGGCTGTGATTGCAGTGTGTGTCATCATTAGAGGAAGCCTGTGATAGTTTAATGAGGCCTGCCTGTTTACCTTACTGTCAGTCCCCACTGCCTAGCGAAAAGGGCTAATTACGCATACTGCACCCACAGGCCATCTCACAGTTACTGCACTCTACATATTGCACCTTGTTAGGGATGGTTATCCATACTGGCTATGAAAGGTTTGAGGATATCTAGCTTTTCACAATGGTTTAGGTACAAATGATCCTGTTTTCTTTGCTGGTTTGTGCCGGTATTAGTGATGGTCCAAAATCTTGTAGATACCAGTCTTTCTTCTGAAATGAAGGGTATTAATAGGGAGTTTGTCCCCTTTTGCTGCAGTAACAGCCTCTGTTCTTCTGGAAAGGCTTTACACTAGATGTGGGAACATTGCTGTAAGGAATTGATTGAGCATTAATGAGGCCAGCTACTGATGTTGGATGGTCAGTTCTGGATCATTCCAGCTCATCCCAAAGGTACTGGATGGAGCTCCATCACTCCAGCAGTTCCGGTGATCCAGAGTCCAATGCTGGGGGGCTTTATACTCCTCTAGCCCACCCTCGGCATTGGGCATTTCAAACAAAAGCATAGTATTCACAAACTTTTGGTGGGCAGCGTGTAAACGTGTTTATATAGCCGGGGTTGTTTGCATGTTCAGACTTGCCTGCCATGTCTGTGGGAGTCCACATGCTATAAATACATGCTTAAAGCCGTTATAAAAGCCTTGGCATGTCTATTAAAACCGTTTGTGTGCTGCAGGTGGGAACGTGCTAATGAGGATATTTATGACTGGAACAGTATGCGTGTGACAGTTGACCCTATAGAAACAGCGTAATGAGCTCTGTAAAACAAACTGCTCTCTGTTCTCTATTTGACTCAACGCACACTGGCCACTTTATTAGAAACACCTTTCTTTCAGTCGATCTCTGATCTCACAACGACTCGGTTTGATATTCGGTAGGAAATGAACCAATGCATCATGAAATTGGAGATTTTACCAAGATTTTATTCGATTATTTTGGTTTTCGAGAATGTTGGAGATGGAGCTGCCGGGTAGAAGGAGAAGAGGTAGACCTCAGAGAAGGTTTATGGATGTAGTGAAGGTGGACATGGAGATGGTTGGTGTAAAAGTAGAGGAGGCAGTGGATAGGGCAGGATGGAGGCAGATGATCCGCTGTGGCAACCCCTAAAGGGAGCAGCCGAAAGAAGAAGAAGAAGAAGAAGAAGAGGTTTTCGAGGAACACACTATTAGCATTGATACTTTATCAGTACTTCAAAATGGCAAACAATGCAATACTGTAACTTTTACAACTTTCAGTTCTTTATTTAAATTGCCTGAACTAAGTTATAAGTAGGTAGATTTAACCTAATAACACAAACACAGAGCTCATGAACTGGAAGTCTGGCACACTACATTCAGCACTTAAGCCTCAAGCCTAAAAAACTGAATGTGCTGCTCTTCACACAAGGTGTTGAGCTCAGTTTATAGAAAATAATCGAATTTTTATCGCAATCACAATATTGGTCAGAACAGTCGCAATTAGGTATTTTCACCAAATCGTTCAGCGCTAGTAGTTGACACTGTATTTTGTCTATGTTCTTAAAAAGATGCCAGTGCTCCCAAGTGGCACAACCATCTAAGCATTGGCCCTATCATCAGGAGGTCACAAGTTTGATCCCTGGTGATGCTACAGCCATCCATGGTCGGGAGTCCAAGAGAACACAATTGGCCTCACTCTCTGGGTGGGTAGGATGGACCCTGTCATGGACCCCCGTCACCCAAATGCAATGCTAGTCAGTGCAGGCGTCTGCTGGCTGATGTAAGAGATCTGGTGGTTGGCACTTTCCTCCGAGCACATTTGGCTGTCAAATGACGTTGCGTGAGTGGCAGTTCAAAAAGATGTGGCGGTGCTTCACAGGTCCCAGAGGAAGCCTGTGCTAGCTTTCGCCATCCTAGCTCTGGTGGTGTTGTATGATGGAGGCAGTCCTAACTAGTGAGTGGAATTTAAAATGACTAAATTAAGGAGAAAACTGACATTTCCCTGACATTGATATCAATATTAATACTGCATTCTTAATACAGTAGTGATAGTGACTTGGTGGGTGTGTGTGGTGGGTTTTTACACATGTCAGTGTCACAGCTAGGTTGAGGGTGGACCACCACCCACAAATATCCAGCCAAGAGTGGCACTGTGGTCAACAGCTGACTATTGATCAAGGGCTAGAAGATGGCTAACACAAACTGTGCGTCAACAGATGGAGCTACAGTCTCCAAAGGCTGATTTATCAGTGAATGTGTGTGGGCGTCGTGTGCAGACGTTTGCGTAGGTGTCTGCCAACATACTCGCACATGAACCTGTTCTCAAAGGCATGCTGTCTAAACTTGAATGTACAGAAAATGATGAGGAATGTCCTTCCTTTCTTTCTCTCTCTCTCTCTTTCTCTCTCCAAGAATGAATGCTCACTTCACTGTTGGGTCGTATGAATGATCCTCAAACAGTTCTGCTTTGATTTTGCACTACTTCTGGTTTGGGTTGAGGATAATGGTACCAGATTGCCAGTCAGTGTTCGCCTGACACCAGGCAGAAATAATTTTTTGGACAGGCCTGTGAAAAAGTGCAATGTCCTGCAAGGTCACAACATCATGCTATTGCCTGTTCCTGACAGCAGTGCCTATTCCCACCCTTCCGCCCCCTACAGTGATGCAAAACAATAGCAATGCTGCACACAAATCAACCAGAATACTGGATTCACATAAACACATTCATCACATCAGCACCTTTCATTATAAAGCTCACCCAATGTGTCCATTTTATCAATGAAGACAACATAATTGAGCTAAAAATCTGAGAGCTGAGATGGTCAAAGATGAGGAAAAACACAGCAAACTTAAATCTAATGCTTGTACGCTATACTGCTGAGGCAAGCATGAAAAATGTTTATGGACCATTTATGTCTTACCTTTGATGACTCTATGGGTGGCAGTAGATGTTTAGGCATGCTTAGACATTTAGACATTTTGATGTCTATTTTAGATTTTGTTGTAAAAGAACACTGTCCCAAATTTTCAGATCATGGATGACAAAAACGTTACTAACCCTTGTGAGGCTTAGGCTATTTTGGTCATTTTTTAATACTTTTTTGTGTCTATATACCACATTAAAAATGTTTTCCATGCCAGTTTTTGGTACAATTTTTAAGCACAACATCACCTGTGTGAACTGACAGTCATTGTTTTCACTTTGACATACTGTATCAAAATATTGGACCGAAAAAACACACAAAACACAAAGTCAGAGTTTAAAAATGATTCAGACATTGAATGCGTCTATGTCCACTCAATAATCCAGTCATAATCAGATTTCTGCAGTTATCTGATTAATCAAATGATCATGTAAGCACTGTACTCTTATCTAGAACTCAAGTAAAGAAATCTGATAAAAAGAGCTGGATTTTAGCCCAGTAATCAGATTTCTCAGTGCATGTAAACTCTTACTCTGATTTCTTTCAGATTTTTCACTCTGTGCATGTGTGAAACAGACTGCTATGCAAGAAAAAAGCAAGCAGTGCCGCAGCGCGATGCAGCAAAACACTTTTAGGCTATGTATGTTCACATTTTCAAGTAAAGTAGCACAATGTTTTTAAAAAAGCCACGGCATGAAGTTTTACATTACGTCACGTCTACTTCTGTGTGTTTATTGGCTGGTTCCAAAGCAGAAATCTGATTACTGTCTGACTCCTGTAGACTTGGAGTGTTCCTATTATCTGATTATTCAAGTGCATATAAACCTGTTGATCATATTACTGACCAAATCTGATTTTCTGCTGTTGTCAGATTATTAAGTGCATGTAAACACACCCATTGATTTTGGTTTCTTTACATGACAAAAAATGACAAAGATTCAAATAAATGATAAATGCAAAGCCATCACTTTAGCGTCCTTTTTACGCACATGTAAATATGATGTTTATATCAAGTTTATATTATCCTATCTCTGTTTTCACTTGGTCTTTTAACAGCAAATAAAAACCATAAAGCCAGCACAGTTGAAGGCAATGCTCAACCTGGTTTTATGCTGTGACGTCTTGAACTAGCCACGTGATTTGATCACATAGGCGTGATTAGTGACTTGCGAGAGTTAAAATTTATTTATGTGTTTAGATGAGCAGAATACAACATAGTCTACTCTGTGGGGGTGAGACTCTGTGGGGGTGTGAGATCTCACTTTTGTGTGTCCACCATCTTTTAACCACAGCTGGACCTTCAGATTCAAGACCTGGTACTGAGAACGAACTGAAGGCTTAAGGAAATGGCAGATAGCACAGTGATTGCAGAGCTGAGGAAAATAAGGTAGAGCTTGGAAAAGAGGATTTGATTGGTTTTAATACACGGATGGCACCTGCAGAAAATAAATCAAATTTCATTTTCTTAAAAACTACATCTTATGAGCTTAGAGCAGGTCCAGGCCTACCTGTGGCTACACCGATGATTGTTCTGCAGATTCACACACGAGATGAGATTTTGAGGCAGTGCATGTTGAGGTCTCTGTGAGCCTCTGCGAGCTACGCATACTCATGCATCATCCTCTGCACCTCAATGCAGATCCGCTTATTGATGTTTACTCTCCACGAAAATATGTCAGCCTTAACTGTACACCAGCAAGGGAGGGGTTTCTGATAAAGAGGCCGGGGAGTGTGTGTGCGTGTGTGTGTGTGTGTGGACTGTAATGCTGCTGTAGGTGTGCGTAGAGTGAGTTAACTGAAGTGTGTTTGATCTCTCAGTGATGGAGTGCAGTGCTGAAGGGAGAGAGTGGATGGAGGATCAATGGCTTAATATTCTGTACACATACAGACTCTCTCTCTCTCTCTCTCTCTCTCTCTCTCTCTCTCTCTCATTCTCTCTCTCAGTCACTCTAATTCTATTTCCCTCTTTCTTAACTCATTCTCTGTCTCCCTTTCTTGGATTTCTCTCTATCTCTCATTCTCTGTCTCTCGCTCTCTTTCCTTCTCTGTCTTGCTCTCTCATCTTGCTCTCTCTCTGCCAGTCTCATTACTCTCTTCACTCTTTCTTAACTTATTCTCTGTCTATGCCCTCTTAGTGGACTCTTAACTCATTTTTCTCTCTTTCTCTATGTCAGCTTTATCTCTGTCTGTCCCTGTTCTTCTTTTCTTTCTCTCTCTCTCTCTTTGTCTCTCTCTCTGTCTCCCCCTCTCTATTTCTCGCTAATCATCCCCCTTTCTCTCTCCCTCTATCTCTTTCTCCATGCCCTCTTAGTCTCTCTCTTTCTGTCTTTCTCTCTCTATGCCCTCTTAGTGTCTCTCTTTCTGTGCCCTCTTAGTCTCTCTTTCACTCTCTTTTCCCTCTTAGTTTCTCTCTCTCTCTCTCTCTGTCACTCTCCATGCCCTCTTAATATCCCTCTTAGTTTCTCTCTCTCTCTCTCTCTCTCTCTCTCTCTCTCTCTCTCTCTCTCTCTCTCTGTCTCCCTGTCTCTCTCTTTCCATTTTGCCATTTAATCTGGTCTGATGTCAGGGTCCGTGGTGCTCTAAACTGCCACATAGCTGCTTATGCCACCGAAAACACAGTGACATCATCACGCATGCGCTCGGACAAATTCGAGAAAATGACCTTTCATTCAATAATTAATCCGTGACATCACAGTTTACTCACCCACGCAGCCGGAGCCGCAGCGTTACTTCTGCATGGATACTTCTGCACCAGTGGGGCCATCAGTGACATCATCATTCCTATAGTGAAATTACACATTACACTATACACACACACACACACACACACACTGGTGACTGAGCTGATTTGAGCTGCACTTTAAAACCTCTCAGAGAGCTTTTACTAACATACTAGTGTGGCTGAAAGAGCTTTTTATAGCTGGAGATATTCTGAGCCTCAATTCAGAAGTTGCTGTGTTTTTAGCTCTGAGCGAGTCTCGTGCACTCGGGGTAAAGATGATGTAATCAGAGGCTGTATTTTTTTTAGTAGGTGGGGAAAGCTATTTTAAATTGGCAAAGATTTAACCCTTTATTGTCTCCATGAAAACAACTATTTCTGCCTACCCTTCTCTCAATAATGTGTTTACTAAATGCATATGTGAAGAATATGATCTAGTAAAGCTGAAAATTCAACAATGAAGGTCAGGAACACATATATTTATTAATAACTCATGATAACAGCCATAAAACTGCCATCATTTTTTTAGTGAGTGTGACTGAAAGATTGAGACACTGAGTAACAACCCACTCTGTTAAAATGTTCACTATCATGGAGATGGATAGACAGACAGATTGACCGACAGACATACACATAGAGACAGACAGTCAAACAGACAGATCGACACATGGCTGGACAGACAGATAGACAGATGGACAGACAGATAGGCAGGCAGACAGACAGAGAGTACCATATTTAAACAGACAGACAGACAGATGGAGAGACAAACAGACGGATAGGTCAGGATGGACAGACAGATGGACAGCAGACAGATAGATGGACAGACAGACTGACTAGCTGATAGGCTGACAGATAGACAGATGACAGACAAGCAAAAGGAGAGATAGATAGATGGCCGGTCACACAGACAGACAGGTGGAAAGACAGATGGACAGAGAGATGGACGGCTGGTCTGACAGATAGAAATATGGACAGACCGCCTAATTGACAGATGGGCAGACAGATAGATGGACAGATAAACAGATCAACACAAAGCTGGTTAGACAGTCAGTTGAACAGACAGACAGGCAGATAGACAGATAGACAGACTGGCAAATACACAGAAACACACAGTCAGACAGACAGATCGACACATGGCTGGTCAGACAGATAGACAGTTGAACAGACAGATAGACAGACAGACAGACTGACAAATACATTTACAGACAGACAGACAGAGACTGCTGTATTTACACAGACAGACAGATGAATAAGTCAGGACGGACAGATAGATGAACTGACAGGCTAAAATGCAGGCAAAGCGATAGACAGTTAGACAGAGGCAGTTAGATGGACAGATAGATGGATAGACAGACAGATAGATGGACAGACAGGCTGGCTAGCTGATAGGCTGA
>NC_051224.1:37471204-37498704 GCF_015220715.1 Pygocentrus nattereri
AGGCTTGTTAAGGACCTTCTGGTTTGATGTTAATTCTTCCCCATGCATATTCATGCTGGCCCTCCGCTGCAGTCACGTTAATGCTTTTAGCAGGACGAATTACCATCCTAATGCATGACGGTTATGAACCTGGCTTATGGTGAGGGGACCTTTAAAAGGCTCACATTCTACATTTTTCTTGTCATTTCCCCCTGAAATCCAGTTATAAGGTTTCTGTGAGTTTCTGTACCAAAAAGAGTCAGAATTCATTTTAACAGGGCTGATTTTCAACCTGTCTTTATACTTCAGAATGGCACAGGCTGTTCTTTTTACTGTGCCTTTAAGACTGGTAAATGTAAATGACCTCTGCTCTGATTGGCCGCCCTCCAATGTGCTTCATTTAAAAACCACTCCAGGCTGAAATGAGGAGCAAACCATACACTCATGAACAAACTCCAGCTGCTCCTTTTGAATGTGTGGAACCTTTGGAAGGCTGCTGTGATGTGTTTGCTCCCCGACAGCCTGGAAAATTACAGCATTTCATCCTTTTCCCACATTGTCCACTCCAATAACACTGCTACAGACTGCAGGAACAGCACCCCACATCACTTCAACAGGAATGGGTGGGATTAAACTGCTGTGGCCTGAATCAGAGGGGCGAAACTGTTGTAGGATTAATGGGTGAAGCTAGCATGCTGTACATTGAATGGACGAGGTTAAAATAGTTTATAAATATAATGGGCAGTAGATGAAATGGGTGGGGCTTAAGTGTTGTAAATTTAGTAGGTGGGACTAAACTGCCATAAGATGAATGGGCGGAAGTGCTGTAGGATGAATGGGCGGAGCTGGAATGCCATACATTGAATGGACAGGGTTAAAATGCTGTAGACAGAATGGGTGGGGCTTTTTTTTGATGAAATGGGTGGGGCTTAAATGCTATCAATTTAACGGGCAGGGCTAAACTGTTGTAGGATGAATGGGCGGACCTAGAATACTGTGCACTGAATGGATGGGGCTATATGCTGTAGACGGAATGGGAGGGACTAAACTGCTGTGGGCTTAAATAGGCATGTCTATATGATCAATGGGTGGAGCTAGAATGCTGTACATTGAATGGGCGAGGTTAGAATGCTATAGATGGAATGGAATGGGCAGGGCTAAACTTAATGAAGTAGAGAGAATAGGTGGAGCTAAACTTTTGTTGGCTGAGTGGGCAGTGGAAAATTACAACCATAATGAATTCAAATAGGGCCGTTTTTACAGCTTAGTCTTTATATATGGACTGTATAGGCTGGTACGTTTGGAAACAGTGTTTGTGCTTCACAAAAAACTTCTTCTAAACAAGGAAAATTCAGTTTTCATTGATATGAGCCCTTTAAAGGAGCACCAACATGACTCAGTCCAGCTCAGCAGGCGGTGAAGGTTTTCTGTGTTGTGAACTTCCAAATCTAGCACTGTGTTCTAAATGTGGTTCTTCCATGCATAAAAAATGAGGCGAGCTCACACACCTGTTTAGGGAATCTGTTGCTTCCTCATTTTCGTCCAGCAGTCCTTGCCCAATCAATTGGGTTTGGCAGCCGTGTGGAGCTGCCTGCTTTCTTCTAAGAAGAGAAAACAAATCTCTCTGATCTCGTGGCTTCCTGGCTGGCTGACCACCAGGCCAACGTGAAATACACAGTAGAGTCCAAAAGTCTGAGTCCACTTCCAAAAACAGGTTTTATTTCATTATATACCAAACAGTCATACTCAGCTGGGGCTTAATTTGTAAGAATACGTTATTTAAAGCTGAGATGCATCTATTTTTTTCAAATTTGAACTCTATTGAGTTCCTTTCTGAGTAACATCCTGTGTTATATGGAGAGGCCACGTTTTACTAACCTAAGCAGTATGCTATAAAATCCCCTTACTTGTCATAAAATCACAAAAGTTGTTGAGATGTAAATATTTAACATTAAAAGCTGTTCTAGAGAAACATATCACCTTGGATTTTTTTTACAGTGGTGAGAGGGACCAGGGGTCACAACAAATATACCCATTTTATTTACTATCCAAAACCACCAACGTCTTGATGATGCTGCAATAGTGGTAAATCTTTTATTCTTGGTACATTTGATGACAAAACCTTACCAAAAAACAGTGTCTCAGCCATCAGGCATATGTATTCATACGCATTTCATGTAATAATTTTATGTGAGGGAGCTTTTGGAGGTGGGCATCTGGTTCCTATCACCACCACTGACGTTGTTTACATTATAACCACTTAATTGTGCAGAAGTTTTGAGAAATCAGTGGAATTCGCCAATGGAATCTGAGCTGTCTACAAGAAGCTGCTCAGTATTAAAGAGGTCTCAGTAAGCTCGCTCGTATTTCTCAGAAGTGCTTTACGAACGTGACATAGACAAGGGTCATTCTGTCATACACAGCTGATGGATGCTCGGCCTAATTTGCATCTCTTTTTTGCAACAGTTCAGTCGTTTGCCTGAATTTAATTCGACAGCCGGATAAAAACTTGCCTAATGACGGTCAATGATGCGCTGAAGACCACTCAGCCTTGACCAA
This sequence comes from Pygocentrus nattereri, assembly GCF_015220715.1. Lineage (NCBI taxonomy): Eukaryota > Metazoa > Chordata > Actinopteri > Characiformes > Serrasalmidae > Pygocentrus > Pygocentrus nattereri. The sequence continues at coordinate 37,473,743 of NC_051224.1, forward strand.
ATAAGGCGATTTTGGGGGAAAACAAACTCGGGCAATACCCTGTGGTTTGAAAATGAAGGCTAACACTATTACAGGAAGAGCGAGAGAGTGGATATGAGAGTCTGAACAAATAGACAGATAGACAGTAGAAAATAAATGATGTCCTGTGGCAATAATACTGATTCATCCCTCGCATGGAATGAGACACAGGGGTCATCCAAGCCACGTTATGGCAACTGACGGTATGCGCATTAAGGGCAGACAGTATGAACAATATAACATCACAGTATTTTCACAATACATTATATGTATGTCTATTTCATCTGGGGTTTGAACTTTTTAAAACCAATATTGGCAAAATAATTCAAAGACCTGAAGCAAATAAGGTGATGGCAATGGGCTGCCATCCAATCAGCTGCTCGTTACTATGCAGTTTATACAGTTACTATACACTGAATGTTGTTTACAGGCTCTCTATAATCTGCGTTTGTTATGATGCATGCAGTTGCTTGGTGTTTTAGAAGCACTGCTGGTATTGTGCCATAATGTATCATGATAACAATTTTTTTATTCATTATTATTCAGTAGAAACATTTATTCATTATTACACTATTACACTTACTCTTCTTCCATTTGTAAATTTTGAGTAGAAACAAAAGCATTTCATTCTCGAAATGTTCAGCTGAAAATGGGCCAATCAGGAAATCATTTTCTCTGTGGTATCTAGGTAGATATAGCTAAGTGAGCTTTCCTATTGGTTAGGACTTCAGGAGCTGAAGAGAAGTCTGGACGTATTAGATTAATCACCAGCATAATTATGAAGTGATAGAAGAAACAATCAATCGTGTTTTGATTTCCAGTGGGTGGGATCAGTTTCTTAGGCCTAGGTCTTCTGGACGTTGTAGATACATCACTAATCAAAGGCTGCCTAAACAATTAGTTGTTAGAAATGGAAAACAGGTGACAGGTCTATATCAGAGCTCACTACTGAATGGGTTACAGCGAAACAGCTACAAGGTAAAAGGTGTGACAAGCGTGGGATGTCTTTTAGAAGCATCTCTTTTAAATGACCAACAATGTCTATGTGAATTTCAGGATGCTAGCAGAAGTCGGCATGATCATAGTTGTGTTTTTTCAATCATGTTTTGACCAAGTTTTGACCAAGTTTATGGCCCGAATCAAAGGCCTGGCTCTAAAAGTCATGGTTCGAATAGTCAAAACCTAATAGTTTTGCTTTGTAATGTGAATTGGGTTTCTATTAGAGACCATATACACCTTTATATCCCATTAAGAAGCCATCAAGTGCATTTAGAATCAACCATTAGGATCCTTTACTTTGTGATATCAACCCATTAAAAAAGCCAGAACACATTACAAAACCATCAGGAGCCAACAGAAACACTTAATTGTCTTTTTAAAGTAATTGTGAATAGGAAACTCATGAAGTCATTCTCCTTCTTTATTGTGCTATATTTACATGTTTTTTTTTTTTTTTTTGTCATATTCCTTACACTCTAAAACGCAATTTTTTATACTGTATTTAACATGACTAATGCTGTGCAGCTGATGGCGATCCAGCAAAGCTAGGCTTGCCTAGTTCTGTTGTTTGGCCTTTTTGTTAAAAGTTCCTTCCTTACTCAATTAATTGTCCAAATTACTTGATTACTAATGTAAATTAAATGCATGACTATTTCCACAGTAGATGTGTGGGGTTGCATGCATGCTCCTATACATCTAAGTTTTCTTTAGGGGGGTTATTTAATGCGTGTCAGTGGACTGGTTGCTTGTATTAGTGATAATTGGAGGATGCTGTTGAGGAAGGGAATGTCAGACAGGACTCATTCAGGCAATGTGTGTGCGTAGTTGGGGTCACTTGTCTGGCCATGGCCTCATCAGACTGACATGTCCACTCAAGCACAGCATGTCTGTAAAGCCTTCAGCTCTAAACATCCGTCCCCACGGAGCGGCACTGTGTTGATTCATTCCTAATACCAGATTGTAAAATACTCGCTTATACACACATACAGGTCTGCGAAAGTCAGAGAGCACCTTCATTTATTCAGTTTCCAGTCAAAACAGACATTAAGTACAAGCTATTCACGTTCAGTGTCAGAAAAAAAGCAGGAAACATAAATTTAACAGAAAATTACACCAAGTTTTCAGTATTTACTCTGTCCATTCTTTGCCTTTTACAGCTTCCATTCTTTTCAGAAGACTCACTTTCAGTTTCTCAAAGAAATCCGCAGGGATGTTTTTCCACACCTCCAAAGTTCAGTTGGTTTAGCGCTTTCTGCTTCTCACATTCCAAGTAATCCCAAACATTTCGAATGCTGTTAAGGTCTGGACTCTGGGGTGGTCAGTTCATTGTTTGGGAAACACCAGCAGCTTCTTTGTTTGATCTGCTTTTCCTTTCTTGACAGCTGCACATCCTTTCAGACCAATAGCGCTGAGTAGTCACCTCACAGTGGAAAGATGGACAGAAACACTTGTAGATGTTTTCAGATCTGAAGCACCTTGATTTTCCCCCGCTGTTTAGCTGATAAAACTTAGCTTAAAAACTAGGCTCAGCCTGTTTTTTCAGCACAGTTAGCAACCGTGCTCAGGGCCACAGAATCATTCAGTGGGATGATATAATGACATAGCTTTTTGCTGATTGGTATTGTGCTACAGCATCCTGCTGCGCTATTTCAACCCCAAAAGCAATCAAATAAGTTCAGTTTGCTCAAATAAATGAAAGCAGTGCACGATTTTAGATCCACCATTCAATAAACATCAAAAAAGCTTCCTTCTAACACCACTTTCTAAATCTTATAATCTGCTACTCACCAGAAGAGAGTAGCTGGTTAGCGTTAGCTTAGCATGCTGCCAGCGCTTTTCACCATAGAACAGGTTCAATTCCGACTAATAAAAAGCTTTACTGACACAAATTTAGATGATTTTGACTCAACTCTGAGGAAGCGAAGTTTAGTGGCTGATGTTAGAGGAACAGAAAGGCAAAATTGTACCTCTTCTCTGGTTTGAGCCTCCTAGCTAAGCTAATGCTACCTGGGTCCTCTGTTCTAGCTAACTTAGCTTAGCTAAAGAGATCCAAACACCACAGTGCAGGTTGGATTCGACTGCTCTGCTATCACAAGTATAGAGGATGAAAAATTGATAAAACAGCGAGAGCAAATGTTGCAGTGACAGAAAGCTGAAATCAGACCTCTTAGTGCTTTAAGCTTTAGTGCATGTGGTTGGTTAGTGTTGTGGGTAACACCTCTGCCTTCTACGCTGGACACTGGGGTTCAGTTCCCCACCTGGGCAAGCACACTACACTATACTAACAAGAGTCCTTGGGCAAGACTCCCAACACTAACTTTGCCTGCTTATGCAAATAATGAGCAAATTGTAAGTCACTCTGGATAAGAGCGTCTACCAAATGCCGTAAATGTAAGCTGTAGCCAGCTAGGTTAAGCTAACGTGAGTCCCGATGGTTGAAAACACCAGTTTAGAAGATAAAGACTCAAATCTGAGAGCATAAATTTGAATGGCTGGTGTTGGAGTGACAGAAAGATTAAAATAGGATTATTCTGTGGTGCTTTGAGTTGTACCCCTCTGGGCTACTGCTAATGTACTTATCCGGCTGTGGGTAAAACCCACTGCAGTACAGTCTGTTTCAGTAACTCATGCTCAAATACCACCCGTTTAGAGGCTAAAGAAGATGAGAGCATGTAGAGAGACTGGAGTTGGAGTGACAGATGGAATCAAATGTGTTTTGCAGTGGATGGTGTGTGCATGGCTATTAGCCTGTTAGCAGGTAGCCACTGGTTTGCGTAATGTTCTTGGGTATTTGCTCATTCTGATTAAGTGGTACAACAGATAGAAACAGAAAACATAACCGCTCTCACGGTTTTGGACCAGTGCGGAACGGCCTAATGGCACAGACAGCCATTTGGCTCGACAATGGAAAAGTGGCCCAGGTCTTCCAGGTGGCTGTTAGGAGTCCCATTTTCTCTTTTACTTTGGCTTTCTCCTTTCTTGTGCAAGTGCATTATCTGATATCTAATCTTATCGGAAATATTTCCTGAAAAAATCAGTAGCTTGGCAGGTGATTAAACAAATGAAGGGTGGTCTCAAGGCTCATTGTTGTAGGAGGAGCTAAGAAGGCTGTAGTTTAGTAAAACAAGTTTGATTATACTGTGATGCGTTATTTAGTAATGCTGATCCAGCTAAATCCCAAATTCTACACTTTGTAAATATTCATGTATCAGTACATATATGTCAAAATATGTGCCCCAGCCCAAAATTCCCATATCGGTACATCCCTGATCCCCAGTCATAACGATAAAGAAACAATACACAGTGGAGTCATACAGTGGAGATATTCTAGGTTCATACTTATATAGGTAAAGCAGTCCTGGTATAGGCCTCATTTCTATAAGCAGCCACAGTCCTCCCACTCCTCACTGCTTCTGTAAGCTAGAATGGAGCTTAAGGAGTCTAAATGGAAAACTGAGGGTTCTTTGACAAGTGGAGTTAAAGAGAAAAGAGAGAACATGGAAAAAGAGATTGTTGCCTAGAGGAGAACATATAATTAAGAATACAAAAAAGTAACATCTCCTTTTCACTCCTTTGTCTCTCTCTCTCTCTCTCTCTCTCTCTGTCTCTATCACGTCTTCCCTGCTCTCTCGACCTCCTTCTTCTTGTGATGGCTCTATTTTCAGAAACATGCACTGGAATAGTAGCACCAGATATTACTAGCAATTTCAAATACATGTTTTTGGCCTACAGTTTTAAGTTTGTAAGTCTCTCCCCATTAAAATATATAGGAGTCTGGTCTTCTTTGACTGGATATAACTACCTGGTGGTTTTGCCAAGATGACTGCAGAGCAGACACACTTTCCTATAAGGACTTATAATAACAAACAGTGAAAATAAGTTATTTGCGCTCACTAGGTTTTGCTTGATAGGATGTTTTTGCTTGCTTGGCCACCTTTCGCTTGATCGTTTGCGCAGACTGAAGGAGACTGAGACATTGAAAGTGAGGATCCATTGTTTTACTACATGCTGTAAGAGGAATGATTCAAATCGGCCTTGTGAAGGTAACGTGAACATGCTTCTGTGACTTGTTCCCTGGTTAAACAGCTGTTTAAATCAACTTTAAATGGGGTTTGAAATCAACTTCCATTTCAACTCAACCACCCTCCACCCCCTGTCAACTGGGGCTGTGGTTCGTTGTGCAGATGAACGCTGGCGGAGCTCCAAGGCTGCTGTGGAAGAGTGGTGCTTCACATCTCTGACACTGTGTGGCCTTGTAACCATGTAATTTTTCCATGTAATTATGACAATATCAGTGCTGCTTCTCTGCATGTTCACCCTATTTATTTCGCTTGCGGTGCAAAGAGGGTTTCGCTGACAGTGAGCTTTTCTGACCATTATAGACAGCTAACCTGATAAGGTGTGTCATCTCATCTCTTGCTTGTTATTTATGTGGTTTTTCTGTGCTACTGTGTTGTCATGAGAGATGTACATAGATAATGTGGGACACTACAGCAGATAATCAGAGAGCAAATAGATGGGAAAGTAATAATAATAATTTCATTAGTCAATAATAGCAATAGATGATAAGCAAAAAGCTGCTTGGCCTCCTGTGGCATTTTACGCCAAGATTAAAAGCAAGTGTAACAACATTGGTGTGAGAACAACTGAGAGTATATCACGATATTTAAAATGCAGGCTGGTTTAGAACGGCTTATCTCTGAGCATGACTTGAGATGAAGTCTGACAAATTGTCTTTTTCTTCTTTGTTCGCGGGATCTCTGGATAAAACCCTATCCGAGAGATTTACGATATTCCAGGCTGGGATTATGAGGCTGTTTTCTTTTAATCCCAAATGTTCTCCTGTGTGCTTTCCTTAACTGTAAACCCAACTTTGAGAGTGGTGTTTAAACAAGAAATCGGCGCTGTCATAACAAACCTTTGATACGGTATCTTTATAGGAGGAGTAAATACGTTCTTAACTTTATGGAAAATGGTTTCATTTCAAGTCATTTTGGATGTAAATAATAACACAACGTAAAGGGCGGCTGGTGTAGAAGTAAAACAGAACAGGAAGGTTTAACATGGCGATTGGACTGCGGACTTGACCACGTCATGAGAGTAGGTGTAAAGTTCAGTAGAGCCTGATCACTTTACTACGTGGTGGTAACAACTACTTTTGTTTTTTGCCAAAATATAATATATTGTGCTTAACACAGAACATATCGCTGTTGTAGGAACAAAACCTCGTATCTCCATTTTTTTCATTTTTCAGTTTTTGGCATAATTTGAAAATGCCTGTTGTTCTTTACATTGTATATAAATTTCACGAAGGATGGACCAAAAGAAACATCCCAGAATGGGTTGGAAAAAAATCTGGTTCCATTGGCTTACATTAAAAGTAAGTATGTTTTTTCATTCTCCTGTAAAGTTACCATTTTGGAGATAACATAATAATAAAATAATAATTAATTTTGTAATTAAAATAAGTTCATTTTTAATTTTCCTTCTAAAATATACACCTTTCTGTTACAGTCTGCACTTCTTTTTTTATGCATACATGGTGCATGGGGGGGGGGGGGGGGTCCCTTTGTTTTGTTTTCTTTCTCCTTCCCTGTTTCTGGCAGCACTGGTCTGGTGAAAAAGCCAATTAGGTTCCAGGAGTGTTTAATTATGCTTCACATAATAATACTCATAATACTCACAATAATAAACTTATTATGTCAAAATAATGACTTGTTCCGTCTAAATATTGACTTAATATCTTGTAATAATGAGACATTATGCCAAAATAATTACATGCTTTGTTGAGTTTACAATTGGAGTAAATGAAGCTGATTTTTCTCAATATAATTAATTTTATAGTCTTAAAAACTGATGCATCTATTGCCATTATGCTCATGTTTTTGAGTCCTGGATGATGAATTTGTATATTCTATGACAGAGTATTTGTTTACTCCCATTACATGCATTACAGATCCACTGTTGCATGATGCTGACACATTAAACAAAGCACAAAATACAAACATAACACACATAGCAATGGGCTAATGACACCTTAGTAACCACCTGGGATAACATGGCAACAGTTAGGAACACCTTAGCAACTGTCTGGAATAACAGCAGCAGCCTAGCAACACCTTAGCAACTACCTGGGATTCAATAGCAACAGCCTAGAAACACCTTAGCAACCACCTTGGATAGCATAGCAACACCTTAGCAACTACCAGGGATAACATAACAACAGCCTTGTGACACCTTAGCAACCACCTGGGATTTCATACCAACAGCTTTGCCAACAACCCAACTTTGTTTAGTCCAAGTTTGTTTACAGATATTTCCTCTACTAGTTATGCTTTAATTTGATGAAAAGCTATTGTTGTGTATTGTTGCTTAAAGAAAAGCCATCGTTTACATTACTTCCATGTTTTGATCTTTTTTGATAGATTCAATACAGGTCAATACCAAAGGTAAACTGAGTGTAATTCATTACATACGCCACCAAGTAATTAAATATTTATTTACATAATTGTTTAATATTTAATACTTGAATGTAACAGAAAGCTCTGCCATGTAGGTTTTTTGCCCATCATGTTGAGGCTTTGGCCTCTGTTTGCTGCCGGGACAGTACAGTACTGTCGATGTTGTTTTTATGTAAGGGTAGCGGTTCCCGTGAGCGAGAGCTGGCAGTTGATTTGTTCTGAAATGTATATGAAGGACAGTGAAACCTGGGGCACCTGCAGGCATCTCTGTCTAACACTGAACACACGCACACACGACACTTCATATGCCCGCCTGATGACCAGTCATGATGCTCTGTGGCCCGTGTGCAGAATGCGTGCCAAATCTGTCCTGCGTGAGTCATATGTCATTGAAAGGGATCTGCTGTAGCTTTTTCTAGTGTGCCTCGCTACATGGCGCAGAGACAAATTACATGCGATAGGCACAGCGTGAAGTTGGAGTGTCCACAATTACATACTATATCCATCTACTCCCCACCCATTTATACTGAAGTACTGAAATCTGCGTTTCACATCTGAGGCCTTTTCGAATGAGCCCCAATATAGGCCAGCAAGAACTTAGCAACCACCTGGGATAACATAGCAACAGCCTATCAACACCTTGGCAACCACTGGGGATAACATTACAGCAGTCCAGAAATAATTCAATTTATTTTTTTCATTCCTGCTTTATTAATAAATAAAACCTTTCTTTAGGGTCCAATTAAAACAAATAAATGTGATTAATCACAACTAACTGCACAAAATCATATGATTAATCTCAATCAATCATTAAAATTTGACCCTTAAGACAGATTGAATTTATTTATTAAGCAGTGCATTTTGTTATGGCCATATGAGTAAACAAAATAAGAAATAATAAATAACATCAATATCAATAACATTATATTTGGCAATTATATAAAATCTTTCTTTAGGGTCAAATTTGAGCAAACAAATGTGATTGATCACAATTAACTGCACAAATGATACAATTAGTCGTGATTAATCATTTAAATTGTATGGTATTTGTTTTAAGGGAAGTGATAGAATAAAGAGACAGTAAGAAGCGGAAGTTGAATGTTGAATATGTAATGTTTTTATAGTGCAGGCAGACTCAGGCCTGTGGCTCCTACTATACGGTAACAGTACCGTAAAAGTGCACAGTCTGCATATTGTGTTTATATTGGATGGAGGGTTGGGGCGATTCCTAACACTGCTGTGCCTACAGATCCATCTCGATGAATCTGTGGGAGAATATGCAGGCGTGTGTTTGTGTTTGTTGAGGCTGCGCTCACCATGCATTCCCATGCTTTCCCAGATGGCGAGCAGTTGTTGAAGTGCCTGCGTAAATCTGCCTTTATTCTCTACAGACTCTGGAGTTTGATTTGATAGTTCAACAAACGGCATTCATTACTAGTGCAGACCAGTTATTATGCACTCTATATGTACTCGCTGTTATGTAACACAGTATTTAATAATGACCTGTTAAAGCAAAGGCTGTAAATGGCATGCAGAGCCTGCAGACAGGTAGAGAACAGGAATTATGGAATGACGGTGAATTACGGAACAATGATGAGACCTGAATTATGGAATAACTTGTACTGTGGCAGTGTTCTTTTTGCTAGCGGCCAATATGTCATGGACAGTGAAGTATGGAATGACAATGAATTCTGGAATGACTATGTGATGCACAGTGTTGCATGTGTTAATAAGAAATACTGATTATTTTACAGGTTATTGCAGACTGAAAATCATGGATCATAATTCCCTGTGGTGGCAGTGACTGTAAGTTATGGAATTACAGAAGGACTGATAATAAGCAATTAGGAATGATAGTGAATTCCAGAACGGGAACATGATATGAATTTTGTGAATTATGAAATGACAGTGCTATTGTGAATAATGGAATTATGGAATGACTTATAGTGTGACAGTGTCTTTTTTGCTACAGAGAAATGTCACATTGTGGAATATCACATGATGACAAATAATTAGGAATGATAGGGAATGAATTATGTGAATTCTGAATGACAGTGTTGTCTGTATTTATGAGAAATTATAGTTGTTTTTTGGTAATTGCAGATTCAAAGACAGTAGCACTGTATACTGAATTTTAATGAACCATAATTCACTCTGGGGTTGCTGTGAATTATGGAATCACAGTGGGTTATGGAATTATGGAATGATGGAATGATAGTGAGTAATGGAATTATAGAATGATAAAATTGAATAATATGATGACATTCCTTTTGCTAGTGAGAAATCTTATTATATGGAATATGGCATGACAGCATTGCATGACAGCGAGTTATGGAATGGAAGTCAATTACGGAATGACAGTGCAATGTGAATTGTGAGAATCTGTGTTAAAGTCTGTGTTAATGTGAAATTGCAGTTATTCTGTGGGATATTGCAGATTGAAGGCCATCAGTAAAACCTTGGGGGTGGCAGTGAATTATGGAATGACAGTGCGTTTTGGGATTATGGAATGACTTATAATATCATAGTATTTTATGTGTTAGTCAGAATCTGTGCGGTACTCAAGGTCAAACGATAATAATAATACTATCTGTGAATCCTAACATCCCAGCTCTGCTCATGAATGCGTTCTTTTGTATGGTGAACAAGCTTCACAGAACGCTGGAAAAAATCACCTTCAATATTAATGATAGCCACCATGTGAACACTAGCTTGCTTAGAAAACTGGAATGACTGAGAGTTATGGAATGACCATGACCATGACGTTGGGAATAACTATGAGTTATGGAATGAGAGAAAGTGAAAATTCCTTAAGAGACCTTGGTGGGAGAGGGCAGAGCTAGAGGGAGAAGGCAGCTTTCGCCCCACTAATTCACACAAGCGCACCCTGGAGGCTCGGCGACCTCTCTGTGTGGAAGGTTGTGTGAACCGCCCGGGGAGGATGCCGGCCAGGGAAAAAGAGAGAGAAGCATGCAGAGCCGGAGAAAAACGAATAAGGCTAAAGGTAGACTGTTCATTTTCTGCTCCAGTAACAAATCTCTTGTAGTCACAGCGCAGTAAAAAATATAACGTAGTTATGAGGGTAATGTAGCTAACAGACAGTGGAAGCTTATACCCCAATAGTTAGCACTGTACTAACTGCATGGCTTCAATCATCACACCACTCACTTCAAAGCAGCAGACTGTTATCTCTAAAATGACTACAGACAATATAATATATACATATTATAAACAATATAAATAGGCTTATAGATCACAGTGCGTCAAGCCATTATAACAGGTCTATTAGAGATTACTGAACAACTCCACATGGTTTGAGGCAAGTGTGTGAAGCAGTTAGCACCATGCTAATTAGTTGGCATAAGCTTTAATCACTCGTTAGCCACATTAGCCTCATAGCTCTATAGTGCAGAGCTAATAATGCAGATGACTTTACTTTAAAGAGTAAAATATTAACAGTGCTTGTACGATTCTAAAGCTGTATTAAACGTCCATCAAAGCTTATATGAATATAAATATGATAAAACGCAGCCTGTGAACCGCTGATCAGAACTGTGTGGGCGTGGCTAATGAGCAGCTTGATTGACAGCTCTCTGTCCAACACTGCTAGCCTTCTCAGCCCCTCATATAGAACTGAAATCATTATCCAGCTTTTATGTGATGTTAACTGGATGAAAAAAAATCACGGATGAACAGGCAAGCAGAGCAGCCGGACGGATGGACGAACAAATGGATGGACAAAACAGCACTTGAATGAAGGAATGAACGAATGAACAATGTTGGTGTTGGATAAATGAATGAACAGGCGACAGGCAGCTACAGACAGGTGGTCTCGCTTGCTTGCGTCTGGTTCTGCAGAGTTAGCTTTGGCTCACTAAGTTTCTCTGACTCGGGGCGGGGGGTTGGGGGGGTGCATCAAGAGACACAGCCTTGTGATTGGCTAATTATGCACTAGGTATAGATGGACAGCCCAGCCTTCTAGTTGTATTAGTAGATATACAGAGGAAGCCTATAACAGCTAGCACATCTTAGCTCTTACCAACAGAGAAAGAACAAACAACAGTTTAAGCCAATGCTGTGTTTACATGTTGCTGTTACACCTTTTCTTGCCTTTTTGCACGACTTGCGACGGCAAACAGCTTTGTACGTTGCCATGGTGATCGCATCCACTGAAAATGTGTGATGATCTAAGATCAAGCTAGTCTGTCTTTTTTTGTTTAGGTTGAAAAAAGTTGGGTGGGTGGCTTTTCAAAGGGGCGCCTTTGCCCGCCCAGGCTCCCCCTCCGTAGCTCTGCTTCTGCTGCAGGGCCATTGCCAGGTGATGTGATGCACTCCCGTGGGTGTAATGAGCTGAGAGTCTGAAGGGACCCTCTGCTCCTGACTATCTGTCAAGTGGATGGGCGAGGTTAATTCTGCAGGTAGTGAGTGAGTCACCGTTATAGCATAAGGCATACAGGGTGAGGGGTGGATGGAAAACTGGCTGAGAAAAACAACAATGACTAAAAAGAGTTGGCACACGACCCCTTACTGCTGGAGCAGATTGCGAATGTGTGTTTTTAATGTCATGCTGTGTGCATGTGCGAACATGTTTGTTTTTATTACGTAGAGGTATTTACATGTATCCAAAACATATGGTACATATAATTATTACATATATACATAAAAAATGCATATGTGGGACATAGTTATTACTTATACATACTTTCATGCATATAATACATATGGGAGATTATTATTACGTATGCATACTTACTACAAACTACTTAATACATACATACTTAATTAGCCATTGTGACGTCAAAAGTTATGACATCTATCAGGACAATTACCAGCAAAGGTAACATGCCATACATGCACATTGTTACATATATATATAGTGTGTGTGTGTGTGTGTGTGTGTGTGTGTGTGAGACATATGGCACAATATATTTAGATTTTATATACATACAGTGTATCACATATATGGCACCAACAATCACTGAGATCAGATTTTCCCCCATTCTGATGGTTGGTGTAAACATTACCTTATGCTGGTGACCCACATCTGCATGATTTTATGCACTGCACTGCTGCCACATAATTGGGTGATTAGATCATTGGATGAATGAGTATGTGTACAGATGTACCTGAGAAAGTGCTCATTGATTCTGTAATCTACTCCTGAATTTAGTTCTGCATAAATGTGTCGTTATTAAAAACCATTACAATTACTTGGCAACCGTAGCCTACTATGATCTACATTCGGATGCTCCATGGACACACCCCTCAACCTTGCACAATCCCTGGAACACATGGCACCTCAAAGCTTATGGCCATTTTTTAAAGTGGTGAAAATGGTCATGGATGCTTTTAAATGGGCCTTTAGAAAGTTCAAGGAGAGGTTTTTGAAAAGCTGTGGAAACACAGATTCCTTAGCAGTGCTGTCACACTGAGCGGAGGATGGAATCCTAAGCAGCAGAACGCTTTGAGTCGTCCTCCGCTGAACTGGATGCAGTAAAAGGGAGTTTTCTAACTCATGAAAAAACAACTCTAACTCCTGTAACACAGCACTCAGGTGTCCCAGGAGCGCTGAAATAAAACAAAACTGAGACTGATGTTATTCTGATGATGACTGTGGGTGATTTTAAGGATGCACTACTTCATATTTGTGTTTTTACTGACTCTATTAGAAATTGCAGACAAGAAGCCAAATGGAATAACTGAGCTTGTCCAATGAAAAACCATACATTTACCATTCCACCTGTTTTTAGAGAATCAATCATTTTGTTTTATGCTCACTTGGTACAAATCTTTACACTTTACAGTCTGTGTTTTATTTTTATTATTATGAAATGACAGGGAATTATGGAAGAAGGTGAGTTATGACAGCTGGAGCCAGAATATTTGTGGAACAGTGAATTATAGATTGACATTTAATTACAAATGACAAATAATTACATAATAATTGTGAATTATGGAATGACAGTGATTTATGAAGTTAGAGTGAGTCACAAAGTGATAGAGTTACGTAAAGACAGTGAGATTCGGAATAACAGTGAATTAGTGGATCACAGTGAGGTTTCGAAAGACAGTTGGAAAGATGGTTATGGAATAACTGAATTACAAAATGACAATTCAATCACTAAATGACAGCAAATTACAGAATGACTGAAAATGGAATGACTGAATTATTGAATGATTGTGAATCACTAAATGACAGCAAAGTACAGAATAACAGTGAAAATGGAATGACTGAATTATGGAATGATTGTGAATCACTAAATGACAGCAAAGTACAGAATAACAGTGAAAATGGAATGACTGAATTATGGAATGATTGTGAATCACTGAATGACAGCAAAGTACAGAATAACAGTGAAAATGGAATGACTGAATTATGGAATGATTGTGAATCACTGAATGGCAGTGAATTACAGAATGACAGTGAAAATGGAATGACTGAATTATGGAATGATTGTGAATCACTAAATGACAGCAAAGTACAGAATAACAGTGAAAATGGAATGACTGAATTATGGAATGATTGTGAATCACTGAATGACAGCAAAGTACAGAATAACAGTGAAAATGGAATGACTGAATTATGGAATGATTGTGAATCACTGAATGACAGCAAAGTACAGAATGACAGTGAAAATGGAATGACTGAATTATGGAATGATTGTGAATCACTGAATGGCAGTGAATTACAGAATGACAGTGAAAATGGAATGACTGAATTATGGAATGATTGTGAATCATTGAATGACAGCGAATTACAGAATGACAGTGAAAATGGAATGACTGAATTATGGAATGATTGTGAATCATTGAATGACAGCGAATTACAGAATGACAGTGAAAATGGAATGACTGAATTATGGAATGATTGTGAATCATTGAATGACAGCGAATTACAGAATGGCAAGTAAAGAAATTTTGTAGAAAATGCAAATGTTAAACTCTCAATCCGTGCTACATTTGTGTTTGTCAGTGAAAGTGGAGATATTATGATTTGAATGAATGAAAAATATTGTATACATGGCCTTGTTAATAAACAAAAAATGTTGAAAGTGTGGAATATGATGCATTTCATTAGGTAACTAGACTTGTCTTTAATTAGGCATTAGAATTTAAAAGGTATATCAAGGTGTCGGTAATCGCTCTATATACCTAAGGTTTAAAAGCCAATAATACAGCATACTATTTATTATATGAATCATAATCCTCTCTGCTCAAATACTTTTGATTGTAAGACTGTGAACACCTGTGATTTGTCAGAACTCCCACAGAGCCTTCCACCACAGCAGCATACATAAAACATGATTCACAGCTTTACTGTGATGTTGATTTACTACTCAATGAAATACTATAGTGGCTGAGGAAATTACACACAGACCAGTTAAGTAGGAACCCCTACCTTGTACTTCCACTCACTGGCCATTTTATTAGAAACTCCTGCCTTATACTTCTACTCATTGGCCACATTATTGGAAACACCTACCTTGTACTTCTATTCACTGGCCACTTTATTATACACATGTACCTTGTACTTCTACTCACTGGCCACTTTATTGGAGACACCTGCCTTATGTGTGTGTGATGCTGGTACGAGTGTTTCAGACGCAGCATTGTTGCTGGGAAACGTCCCTGTCAGGGCTAGCTTGAGAGTTGACCTCCACCCAAAAATATCCAGCCAAGAGTAGCTCTGTGGTCACAAGCTGACCACTAATGAAGGATAAGTACAGCTTCTAATTGTACACCAGGAAGGTGAAGCAGGGGTTTCTGATAAAGTGGCCAGTGAGCGGATATGATTAATTGCATAGCCCTTGTTGGTGATTTTAGGAAGTGCACTGAAAGAAGACTCATGGCCCGCCATTCGCAAAATTTGATCAGTAAAACTGCATGAACTGGGTTTCATAAGCATCACTCATGCGGAGTGCAGAGCTCTCGCTGTTCATTCAATTTTAATTGTCCTCCCTTGTTTGGTTAAATGTTTAAACGGTTAGCGGCCTTATCCCTAGCGTCCAGGTTTGCGTCAGTGCATTCACTCAAAATCTGTTTCGGGCCGTTTTACCTTCTGTGCTGGGAGCTCTGCATTGTTGCCTTACTCACAGGAGGCAGTCTAGTACAGAGGTGTAGTCTACATTCTACACAGTTCTGTGATGCCTATTCTGGGAATTTCTTTTCTTTTTATTTTATTCTTAGGTTGTGGTGTTAACAATTACATTGAATCTACTATAAAACCATTAAATACAAGCACAATTTTATTTCTGTTGTGGTTAGATATTAGATGCAAAAGATAAAAAATGGAGCTCTTAACAAACACACAAGACCCGTGTAGCTGTCAATTATTGAGAAAAGAACATTGACAAAAACATAATTGAATGTAACTGGGATTACTTAGATAGTGAAGGCCGAATTTTGGACATGTGGAAACATATCCCTGAAAGCGAGTGTCCTGAAAAGAATTGAAGCTGTAATGTAAAGAGTGGACAAACTACATACTGAAAAAAGTTTTTTTAGTCTTGAAACTGAAAAAGAAACAGGTTTTTTTCACGGCCATTTGGACTAAAAAATCAATAAATAATCTGGACTGAATCCAGTTAACCTTGCCCTTTACCGGAACTAGGAGGGCAACACCCTAAAAAACAGCCCCCGCTCATTATCCCTCCTCTACCAAACTTTACTGTTAGCACTATGCAATCTGGTAGTGTTCTCCTGGCATCCTGGCATCCACCAAACCCAGATTCATCCATCAGATTGCCAGAGTGAAGCCTGATTCATCACTCCAGAGAACACAGCTCCAGAGTCCAGTGGCAGCACACTTTACACCTCTCCAGTGGCTTAGTTGGTCAGTTTTAATGGGATTTTTTCATATGGGAAGTGACAATCTCACATCCTCCTTTCATTTTCACTGAGAAGCAGAAGGACAGGCCAAGCAGTGCAGGTGAACTGGCAGGATAACAAGTGAGCCTTCACCCTGAGAAGCCATCCTATACATCCCCAAATGAGCACATGCCTTCAACTTTTGTGGCTGTGACACCAGAATTGTGCTGGCACCAACAATTTTGCTGAGCATTCATCCTGGATTTTTCTGTTTCTTGAGTTGGGTAGTGTTTCTTTCTTTATCCAAATGTAGAGCGAAAAATGTAGCATTGCAGTCACCATGGTTACCATGTCAGAGACATGTGACAAGAGAGATGTTCCACATGCCATAGGAGAAACTGTGATGAGTTCTGTTCTTATATATTGGAAATGGAGACAGATGGGGAATGATTTATCGCTTGCCACGTAATTATGATAAATGATGGAAACAGGGAAAGTGGTCAAATGTTTGTCATCTTTTTTTTGGGGGCTAAACTCTACGTTCTAGCAATACTTTCTGTTGTCAAATTTTGCTAACGAAAGGGTTAAAATAGCCATGTTTGCATGCAACCTAATAATCTGTTAATAATCTGACTAATAGCTCAATCGGAGTAGAATATGTCCATGTAAACACCTCAATTGGAATAGACTAGCCCGATTCGGAATAAAATTTCCATCCAATTGAACAGGGTGGGTAATCCTGTAAATAATCCCTTAAATTAAAGAAGAATAATATCTGTGTAAATGCCTGTATCCGATTACGTTCCCTATCGGAACGTTTAAGTCCGTTCTGCATGTGCGTCGTGTCATAGTGAAAGTTTATACCGTTCAGTATGGCGGAGCAGAAACTGGTCTGCAGAGGAGACGGTGAACATGTAAACGAAGATGTTCCATCAGATTGTTGAATATAGTGTGCTTTATAGTGTGCATATAAACACCTCAGTCTGAATCTCTAGTCGGAATGTATTCAATCAGATTGACAAAATCTTTGCATGTAAACACAACCATTGTGGAAAAGTCTAACAAAAAAAATTTTCTCTGTGGTATTTATGTAAACACAGGCAAGCGAGCTCTCTCACTGGTTAGGACTTCAGGAGCTGAACTGAATGCCTTACATGGTATATGTGACTTGGAGCGATGAGGCGGATGCACGTGCTGAGATAAGCGAGTTTTATTCTGGGCAAATCCAGGGTCATGGTCGAAACAGTCCAGGGTCATGGAGCCAACACAGAGATAAGGTGGGACAGACATAATGAAAACAAACAGGTTAAACAAACAACAGGGCCGGAAGATCAAACAACACACAACACATCAAACCTGAAACATATCAAACAAAGACCAGCACTAGACTAGGGAAAGGATAACAGGACGCAGGTGGAAAACAGGTGGAAACAATCAGGGGCGGTGTCACGGAACAAGGGGGCAGGACGGTGAAAATCAAAACAAAGAAACATGTGGACGACTGGGAAGTAAACAAGGCACATGGGAGGAACCAATCATTTATGCCATTTTGGCTGACATTTTACATTTATGGCATTTTGGCTGAAGCTCGTATCCAGAGCGACTTACAATTTGATCATTTTACACAGATAGGCCAAGGCGGTGTTAGGAGTCTTGCCCAAGGACACTTATTGGTATAATGTAGGGTGTTTGCCCAGGTGGGGATTGAACCCCAATCTACACTGTAGAAGGCAGAGGTGTTAACCACTTCATTATCCCAACCACGTGAGAGTATATCGTGAGAGTATATCGTAGCTGTCCAACGAAAAACATGTATATCCAAAATGGTAACTTCAGGAGAAGACAAAAACACTTTACTGTAAATGTAAGTCAATGGAAAGAGATTTTATTTCAAGCAGTTTGGGGGTATTTCTATTGGTCCAATCATCATGAAATTTTCACACAATATAAAGGATGGCTGCTAAGCTCAAATGAGACAGAAAAGTCAAAACTGCAAAAAATTTGGATACATTTCTCATTGGACAGCAATGGTATTAACATAGAATCAACCAATCACGTTTTCCAGTCAGTTGCATCCGTTTTGTGAGAATAAATCACTATAGTCCTTCTGGGAGTTCTAGATATGTCACTTTCAGGGAATACAAGCTGCAGTCTAACCAGGTTGTTAGGCATGGAACACAGCGGCGGCTCTATGGCAGGCCTTGATAAATACATTGGTTAATACTTGTTGAAAGCTTCAAATAAAACGTGTGGAATGTCTTCTACAAACTTCTCACGTCTATTTTTCATCTGCAACAGCCAATATGCACCAGTGTTCACTCTATTACATTATTAGCAGTCCCATAGAGAGGCTGGCAGAAATTAGTGTTAGAAGGTTTGTTCCTCATTTCTTAAAAGAGTTTTGCCATTAATGGCCCAAACTGGAGGCCTGCCTCTGATAGTTATGGTTCGCCACTGCAATCATGTATTATTTTCATAGAGGAGGAACCATTTGGTCTTGTTCTGACCTGCATTTGGTCTTGTGCATTTGGTCTGATAGACTGGTTCTGGATTGTTTTGCTGCCTCAGTAAGAGACGTGTGCATTTCCAGGCATTGATTTAAAACAAAGCTAACCAGTTGAAATGATGGGTCCTTGTTTTAAAGTCTGGAAAATGAAAATGCTGCCAAGGAGTCCATGAAAGAGTGCATTGCATCTGTGCATTAGGCCTGCGGTGCCAGTCAGACATTGAGAATGCGCAATTTATAGCAATAACATGCCAAGGCAGAGCTGAAATAAAAAAGCTGTGCCATAGCTTGTTTGAGTCTGAGCTCAGAGCATCAAATGCACTAACAGCTGCTGCACAAGTGATGCTATCAGGAGGCAGCTAGTCATTAGGTAAAGTACGAGTGCGGTGACTTATTGCGTTTTCATATTGTACTGTGGAGAATTTTGGCAATAATAGCCAATTAGCTGCGAGTCCTCGGAGTCTGAGATGTGAAGCACGTTTTTAGGCTGTGGAGGCAAGAGAGTGATGAGGCAGCTCGGCCCTAAACGAATCTGCTCTGATTAGCCGTTCAGTGTGCGGAAGTGTATGTGTGCATGTGCGTGTGCGATAAGCTCACGTTTAGCGCATTGTAATCCCACACTGTGAAAGACATTGAAAATATTATGAAAACTACAAAGGCACGCAGGATTACACCAGAAGATTGCAAATGGCAAGTGGGATCAGCCTGGAGATCAGAGCACGTATGGCTGATCAGAGGATGTATGGCTGATAGTTTGGAGTTGGAGTAATGGGAAAAATCTCGGTCAGACTGAACGCTGGTCGATTTTCATCGATCCGACACAGAGAAATGAGACTGATGAATGGTGTAATTAATATGAATAATGAATTGCCATTGGGCGTTTTAAGAGATTATAGTGGCAGCTTTGAGAAGCCAGACCATAATCTTTACTCCCAGGCCTTCAGGACTCAAGGGCGTCTCACGCATCATTTTAATACTTCACAGTCAATACCGATATCAACTAGGCTATCCATAGTCACTAATTACACAGAGAGTACTGGGTCATTGGCCCTCTCAAAAGTAAAGAGGATACGGGGCAATGCCCCGCCAATCTTAGCGCAAAACTTGAGATAAGCCAAAAAGCTGTGGTAGTGAAACAGCACAGAACAGTCTGAAATAGTTACAATAGCCGTGGTAATCAAATTGCATTTAAAACAGTAGGGAATTAAGGATGCAGGGTTGATATGAGAACCAGAAAATGAGGGTAGGGGGCAATGCCTCGCCAATCCTAGCACAGAGCTTTAGAAAAGCCATGGCAGTGAAACCGCATACAATGGTCGGAAATAGATACAATGGCCATGATAGTGAAATTGCACGTAGCTGTTGGAAAACAGTAGCAGTTTCAAGGATGCCAGGTAACCTATGGCAACCAGAAAAAGAGGATAGCAGGCAATGCCACACCAGTCCTAGCATTAAGCTTGAGAAAAGCCATGGTAGTGAAATATAGAACGCATAGAACAGGCTGAAATAGCTACAATAGCCATGATAGTGAAATTGCATTTAACCATTAGAAAAGAGTAGGTATTTTAAGGATGCAGTGTTGCTACAGCAACCAGAAAAAGAGGATAGAGGGCAATGCCTCACCATGCTTAGCAAAAGCCATGGTAGTGAAACCACATTGAACAGTCTGAAATAGCTACAATAGCCATGATAGTGAAATTGCATTTAACCGTTGGAAAACAGTCGGTATTTTAAGGATGCAGGGTTGCTATGGCAACCCGAAAAAGAGGATAGAGGGCAACGCCCCACCATTCCTAGGAAAAGCAATTAAACAGTCTGAAATAGCTACAAAAGCCATGATAGTCAAATTGCATTTAATTGTTGGAAAACAGTCGGTATTTTAAGGATGCAGGGTTACTATGGCAACCCGAAAAAGAGGATAGAGGGCAACGCCCCACCATTCCTAGGAAAAGCCATTGAACAGTCTGAAATAGCTACAAAAGCCATGATAGTCAAATTACATTTAATTGTTGGAAAACATTTGGAATTCTAAGGATGCAGGGTTGCTATGGCAACCAAAAAAAACTGCTGGTTCTTTTCCCCATTTCCCCCTAGCTTGATGGGCTGGTCACTTGATAATAACACTATTAATTGAATGGATTCAGAGGAATTTTTAAAAAATGTTTTTCCACTATGTGATCTGCTCATAATATTACAGCAGTCTACTTGTACTTTAATCTCTTTCATAAGTACTTTATTAGTAAAATTACAGAAACTCATCAAAGTTGGCTGAAACTTTGTTTGCTTTTGGAGTTTCCTGCTGAAATGGTGGTTTTGATGTTTTTGTCACGTCGCAATACTGTTTAAGGCCCCTTTGTAGTCAAGATGGAGAATAATGAGAGAGATGAAGCTGCAGCTAAATGCAAAATGATGCTGTATATTGCAGCAGACTGTTAAGACTGGCTGTCTGGCAAAGCTAAACTTGAACCTACATGACAAGTCCAATGGCAGTCCCTTCCCCATATGCATGCTTTAGCAAAGAAAAAAAAAACAACAACATCAAATGTAGGCCATTTTCTACACATCCCAGTTGCATTTGATAAACCAAGACATGTTTGGTGTACAAATTTTGCTTCATTAGTTTAGCGCTGGAGCTACGAGGCTGATGTTGCTAACAAACAGGCAAAGTCAGCAGTAACCCAGATCTTTTGGACGATGATTTTGGACAACAGGTGCTGAATTCCGACTGCCTTTCCCGCTCACATGAGCATGAGAACTATTCATAAACATCTTCAGTATCTTCAGCTCCAAACTACAAGAATCTGGAGGGTCTGTTTATTTTTTCATCCTTCATCTTGCAGCAAAGTGGGACAAACTCTCTATTAATGCTATTGATTTCAGAAGAAATGCTAGTCAACTTTTGGGCATGTATCCCGTTCTGAGAAAGAACTGGAGAACAAGGCCAAGATAAGCTCGGTAGAAGCTGCAGGGCCTTAGAAAAGAACCAGAGGAGAGTTCAGTTTCCCCGAAATCGGCACCAGTGAGACAATTATTTGTAGAGAAGCTCCAGAATGTCTGATGTAATTTTGCTTCTGGCTGGCAGTGGGCATGAACGCGGGTGAATGCTCAAACGGAGCGAGCTGCCTTTGTGATTATGGACTCGTTCAGCATGGCCAAAGATTCCTACAGCTCTGGCTGAGTTTTCGTTTTTCTGTTTATTGACCGTGTTAGTGTCCCTCGCAGTGAGTAGAAACATGAGATGCCCATTATTATAATCCAGAGTGTCACCTGCTGAGAGGTAGCTGTCAGCGTGGGCCGCAGAGGTGTGTGTTTGTATGTGTGTGACTGTGTGTGTGTGTGTGTATGTGTGTGTGTGACTGTGATACTGAGCTGAATGTGTGGTTGAACTCAAGTGACACTTACTCCTACACTCACCACTACTGATGGACAACCTAAACTCACTGGCCACTTTATTAGGTACACCTGTTCAGTTGCTTGTTAACACAAATAGCTAATCAGCCAATCATACGGCTGCATCTCAATGCATTTAGACATGTAGAGTTGGTCAAGACAACCTGCTGAAGTGCAGACCGAGCATCAGAACGGGGAAAAAAGGGGATTTAAGGGACTTTGAATGTGGCGTGGTTGTTGGTGCCAGACGGGCTGGTCTGAGTATTTCAGAAACTGCTGATCTACTGGGATTTTCATGCAGAACCATCTCTAGGGTTTACAGAGAACGGTCCGAAAAAGAGGAAATATCCAGTGATAGCAACAGGAACTCAAACTAGATGTGCATTTCCTGAAGGAACTGCAAGACCGCTTGAAAAGAGTTGCGTGTGTGTGTTTGTGTGTCTCTGTGTGGTGTTTGTGAGAGGGAGAGATGTATGTGTTTGAGGGGGGAGGGGGGGGCAGTCATTCAAATTAACAGTCATCTCAAACTGGTTTCTTGAACATAACAATGGGTTCACTGTACTCCAATGACCTCCAACATCACCAGATCTCAATCCAATAGAGCACCTTTGGGATGTGGTGGAACAGGAGATGTGCAGCTGACAAATCTGCATCAACTGCGTGATGCTATCATGCCAACATGGACCAAAATCTCTGAGGAATGTTTCTAACACCTTGTTGAAAGTATGCTGTGAAGAATTAAGGCAGTTCTGAAGGCAAAAGGGGGTCCAACCTTTTACTAGCAAGTACTAATAAAGTGGCTGGTGAGTGTATGTATACAGGGCTGTGCACAGGTCAGAGCCCATCCCTTTTATCAGAAGATATTTCTAAGAAGATTAGATATAAAAGAATCCACTTGCATAAAGAAGGTAAGAGTTAAAGGAAAATGTAGTGAGTTCAAAAACAATAAAAGCTACAGAGAAAATGGGGCTCCTAACAACCACCTGGAAGACCTGATAGACACCAAAACTATCCCCAACATCACTGAATATGTTTGGAATTATTTAGAATGTGATAAGCAGAAAAGGCAACCGACCTCTTAGACGAAACCTAATTATATTACTTACTGTTTCACAGTTTTTAAATAAACTCAAAGTTTATTTGCCACTTCATCTTCACTGGTGTAGCTTCCAGCCAGCAATGGTGTGTGTGTCTTCTCATAACTGGTTATTAGGATGACACTGTAAATGTGTGTAGTGTAAATAGGAAAATAGGTATAGTGTAGCCATGGAAATGAGTATAGCACTACCATGTAAATGAGTGTAGCATATCCAGCAAAATGGCTGTGATGTAACCATGGAAATGGGTGTAGCATAACCATGACAACGAATATAGCATAATCATGGAAATGTAGTGTTACCGTTAAAATGGCTGTATTATAGCCATGGTAGTGGGTATAGTGCATCCATGTAAATTCATATAGTGTAACCATGGAAGTGAGTGTAACGTAATCAGGGAAATGCGTGTAATATAACCATGGAAGTTTGTGTAGTGTATCTATGGTAATGGGCAAAGCACAGCTATCAGAATGAGTGTAGGGTATCCATGGAAGTGAGTGTAGTATAATCATGGAAAATGTGTAACATATCCATAGAATATGGGTGTAGCCTGTCTGTGGAAATATGTGTAGCATATCCACAGAAAACAGCCGTTGCCTATCTGTGGAAATATAGACAGCATATCCACAGAAAACATATGTGTAGAATATCCATGGAAATGTGTGTAGCATATCCGTGGGAATGTGTGTAGCGTATCCATAGAGTTGTCTGTAATGTATCCATAGAAATGTGTGTAGCGTATCCATGGAAATATGTGTAGCATATCTATGGAAATGGGTGTAGTGTAACTATAGAAATGCATGTAGTGTAACCATGGAAACGGGTCTATTGCATCCATCAAAGCGGGTGTAGTGTATCTATCTAAATGAGTGTAGGGTATCCATGAAGATGTGAGAATTGTAACTATGGAAGTGAGTGTGGCATAATCATGGAAATGCAAGTACCGTAACCATAGAAATGAGCGTAGCATGCCCATTAAAAAAATGTAATTTAACCATGGAAATAGGTAGCGTATCCATGGAAATATGTGCACTGTACCCATGGAAATAAGTGTAGCATATCCATCAAAATGGGTATGGCGTAACCATGGAAATAGGTAAAGTGTAACCATGAAAATGGGTGTAGTCTAAACATGGAAGTGTGTTTTTTCTAACCGTGGCAATTTGGCAATTCTTCCACGTGGGCCCTCCTGAAGGTTCAATAGCTCAATCAAGTGTCTTATATACAAGACCAAGACTTTAAAGAAAGCTTTTCACATAGAATATTAAAGCAACAAGCCATAAGAGGACATGCATTACTGCGGTTTTCTCACGGGAAGGGTGTTCTTTGACATGACGTGAAGCAGAGTGTCTAAAACTCCTTTCCCTGTGATATAGCACCAATCCAGCAGTGCCCCTCTTCTCACACTGGGGCTGAATCTCAAATCCCTGCTCCCTACATAGTGCACTACACAGGAATTTAAATACTGGATCCTGCAGCTCAACGGATCAAAATACAGCTCAGAAAAAGTCATTTGGGATTCAGCCACATCCACACTCAGTAAATAAAGCATTATTTGACTGTAGAGGCTAGAATCCCTAAACTTTCATAGCTAGAACATTATTTAGGGAGTACAGTGCCGTTTGGGATTCAGCCTGGAGATTTGAGACTGTTTCTGGCTGAAACAGGGACATTTAAAGCGTG
>NC_051224.1:37503704-37548704 GCF_015220715.1 Pygocentrus nattereri
TTTAGGACAAAGGCATTGTTTGACTGATCTCTTCTATTCTGGTATATGGAAGAGTATAATTAACTTGGACTCATCTCCTACTCTTTTGTTTATGGACTGGTATCTCCTGTTCTAGTGTACAGGACTGTTTACTGAAGTTGTTTATGGACACATATCTCCTATTGTAATATAAAGAAGTGTGTACTAAAATTGTTCATGGCCGTTATCTCCTGTTCCTGCACCTAACAGTTTTTATTAAGGCCATTTATGGTGTAATATCTCCTACTGTAGTAAATAGGAGTATTAATTGAGGTTGTTTATGGGCTAATATCTCCTGTTCTATTGTATAGACGTATTTATTGAGGTTGTTTATGGGCTAATATCTCCTGTTCTATTGTATAGACGTATTTATTGAGGTTGTTTATGGGCTAATATCTCCTGTTCTATTGTATAGACGTATTTATTGAGGTTGTTTATGGGTTAATATCTCCTGTTCTATTGTATAGACGTATTTATTGAGGTTGTTTATGGGCTAATACCTCCTGTTCTATTGTATAGACGTATTTATTGAGGTTGGTTATGGGCTAATATCTCCCGTTCTATTGTATAGACGTATTTATTGAGGTTGTTTATGGGTTAATATCTCCTGTTCTATTGTATAGACGTATTTATTGAGGTTGTTTATGGGCTAATACCTCCTGTTCTATTGTATAGACGTATTTATTGAGGTTATTTATGGGCTAATACCTCCTGTTCTATTGTATAGACATATTTATTGAGGGTGTTTATGGGCTAATATCTCCCGTTCTATTGTATAGACGTATTTATTGAGGTTGTTTATGGGCTAATATCTCCTGTTCTATTGTATAGATGTATTTATTGAGGTTGTTTTTGGGCTAATATCTGCTGTTCTAGTATATTTTAGAATCTAGTAAAGGTTACAGACTCAAACCTCTTGGTAATGTTAGTCAAATGCAAATATTATTTTAGATTTTATTTTGTAATTATATTTAAATAATTATGTAATGTAAATCAAATGCACAGCTAGATGTCAATAGTATGCCTAGAATTTTAGGTGTTATACAAGCTGTACAGCAAAGATGCATTTGACGTTGCTCACTTTCTCACAGAGTGTCAGGTAATATTTCATGTACACACCTAGATTTTCTGCTTTAAAACGTCTCCCTGGCTCAGGCTTAGTGAAGTCTAGTAAAATTCTCTTCACCTTTTCGCCTGGGGGCCAGAACATGCTTACATTTCACGCTGAATTCTGGGGAACGCTTAAATCCTATGAATACTTTACACAGTGACTGAGATTTATAGACGTCATACTGCACTCATGCTCGATTATATGTCAAAAGGTGAGCAGCATGCACTTTGGCGCAGTTCCTGTGATGTGCAGAATGTAAACATTCAGCATTCCTGGGAATGATCTGAGGTATCGTTTGTGGATTTTTTTCAGGGTGTGTGAAATCTGTGTAACTCGGACTCTGTTGAGTTGTACTGGAATGGTTCACACGTGACTGTGCTTAACAACTATGCCCATAAAGCATCTTAAATTATTCAAATGTTCTAGCCTAATTAACTGCAGTGTCCAAAGGGAATGAATCATGGGCGGAGACTTCATCAAACATGAATAAATCCAGTGAGCCTATCCGATTGGCTGTCCTCCATCAGTGGAAAATAAACTCAGGGATTAATAATGATCGTTTTTTTTTTGTCTACTGGCCTGACTGGGCCAGTGGTTCAGATTTAGACATAACTGGTCAGAAATGGTTCTGATTTAGAAGGGTGTTTCCAGGGTATTTCCTACTTTCTCCAGCACCAACCGTGACCTAGAGGGATAAGCAACTTAGAAGATGGATAGATGGATGGATGGATGGATGGATGGCTATGGATGGAGGGATGGATGGCTATGGTTGGATGGATGGTTTGAAGTGGTTTATATTTAGACTTAACTGATTTAAAGTGCCTGAAAGGCAAGCCTGTGCATTAAGTAATGTCTGCTTGATTGATCCACGCTGGTTTTTGTAACAGGGAGGTGATTCAGACTTAACTGGTAATATTTTAACTAAATTGGCCCAAACTTGCCAGATTTACACTTAACTGGTCTGAACTGGCTCAAACTGGCTTCAGTGCAAGTTAACAGCATATTCATATAAGCATATAAGTAATGTTTTAGAGAAGCAAGATTTGCTGGACAGCCTTTTATTATTCATCCCACACTGACCGCAAACTCCCAGGCCTTACTGCTGATTGTAGTCACACTACAAGCTTGTACACTTTCTTCTAAAATAAAAGGTGTTATTAGTGAGTTTGTCTCCCTTTGCTGCTGTAACAACTTCTGCTCTTCTGGCAAGGCTTTAAACTAGACGTAAGAACATTGCTGTGAGGATTTAAGGCCAGGTACAGATGTTGGACGATCAATTCTGGATCACTCTAGCTCATCCTAAAGGTGTTGGATGGAGCTTCAGATTTGCAGAAATCTCTCAGTAATTGCTTTTATCTATGAGCAGTATTAGAGTTGATGCATTTCGTGATCATCACAGATTTTTAATTGTCTTCTCGCTGTGGTTTATTTGACAGTCACAAAAAAGACAAAAGACTGTCAGAGATAAAGCAATTAAGATTTCCCATTCTCATCTCCACAGGCAGCAAGTTTTGGGTTTTGAAACGCAGGCACAGAAACATGGCTTCACGTCTTAGCTTTTCTTTTAAAAGCTGATAAAAAATATTCATTAGCTTAATATGACTTGGCAACTTATTCCATTCACAAGTCGCAGTTTCCCATCAACGCTTTTATATCTTGGTATGTGCAGGTTAGCTGCAGTTGCTCTGGTATTGTGTTCATGTACATCTGTTGTATTTGCAAAGTGATTTGGTTTTTGAATAGGACGAGTTTTATTTGATTAAACTTAGTTTTAGTTTGGTCAACCTGACATCAAGAAGTACGCAGCTGTTCTACTCTCAGTGATTTCATTCACATAGAAGTCGTGTGTCATTCTGTAGTTAGCATCATGTCCATATTTTAGCTCCAGGCCTAAGCTGGTTTTCTCTACTGGAAAAACAAATGTTGTCTTCTGAAATTGCTGCCATCACATCCAGTGGTAAACAAAAATGTTCTAAACCTGATATGCTTGACTACTATTTCCTCCTGAATGTCACTGCACTAGCTAAGTTTAGCGGTCAACATATGAATCATGCTACATACATGCTGCAAGCAAGCTGGCACACTGTGATGTCCATTGAAAGTAAGTCTACTAAACTTCACTGTTATAGACCAACACCAGCTACTCAAGCTGTTCGCAGTTAGACCCTAACTACTGTAAGCCCCTAAACTACTACATTTGTCAAAGCTTGCTGGTTTATGTGGGGTATTTTGGTGAAGTTGTTAGTCTTCTGATGTCAGTTTGGTGCATAGCAGTGTTAGACTGCATGCAATGATCATATTTCGATCTTATAATTCAGAGGATCCAGTGACACTCAGAAAGGAAAAGTATGGAGGGGCAAACACTATTGAGCTCTGTACACCACAGGGTACAGAACTTCTTAGACCAGGGGTGCACAACTCTGGTCCTGGAGGGCCAGCATAGTTTGATGATTTACCTGCTCAAACACACCTGATTATACTTAACTGTTAACTGCCAGGTTAAGTGGGTGTGTTTGAGCAGGGAAACCTCAGAATTGTGCTAGACACTGCCCTCCAGGACTGGAGTTGTGCACCCCTGGTTTAGACTCTGAGTTCCATGATGCTACTTCAGAGGTCTCTTAGACCCATGTGTCAAACACAAGGTTCTCAGTTCAGGTCAGGCCTGTAGCACAATCCCATATTTTGGCATATTTTGAATAAACAGTGGTCAGTTGGGGTCATGGCAAAACATCTTTTACACATCCTTTTAGACCCATAACATTGAGTTGTCTTTTCACGGTGGATGGATGGACAGATACAAGCTTGATCAAAGCTTTAAGTGCTGTTTATCTGATGGGGACTGTTTTGGTGTCTAGCAGGTCTTCCAGGTGGCTGCTAGGAATCCCATTTTGTCTGTAGCTTTTAAAAATTGAATTGTTTCAGAAACTCCTCTTCTTTTCACTTATTTCAATTTGACTTTCCTCTTCCTCATGGAAGTGAATTATCTTACACCTAACCTCTTCAGAAATATGTTAGTGATTGTAATGTAGCTTGTTGTAATTGTTCTATAATTCACAATAAGTCATAATGTTTCCATGTGACATGCTTAAGGATGGCACTTTGTGATTTTGACAGCAGCTCTTTGCATTTCTGAAACCGCATGAATGCTTGATTTATTTGAAACCTTGCAAAACTTCGAGAGGCCTCCCTTAATGATATCACATTGCAGTGACTACTTTTGTGGTAATGACAAAAAATGACATATTATCACCCTGGCTCAGATGAATCACTGTGCTAAAAGCATTTTTGTTCGTTAGCCTTCATAAAAGGCTGAGTGAAAAACACATCTCCCATTCGTCAGCTTCATCCCTAAGGAGACGTGTGCTCACACGGATTGAGGCCTGTGTGAATACACGTCCATTTTTCAATCAAGATCAAATTGGAGAAATGATCCATGCATGATTTAGTGGTATTTTGGGTCTGGTTTGATGTGCGTAAATGAGCTCTGTGTCGGAAAAGAGTGCAATAGGCAGCTGGACCGTGGGACAATGTTAAAAACAGAGTAAAACAGCTTCTAATGTGTGATATAAAATATTTCATTACTCGTTTAAATGCCTTTTGCTGTTTTTACTGCTGTCGATGTAGCGGAAATGTAGCTGATGTCCAGGGGGCCACAGATGAGTCCTGGCTGCTCACTTTTATGAGGCCAGAACAGATGAGCTTGGGAGTAACGCTGCGTATTTGCGTTATGAGCACTGGTCTCTGGAGTTTACACGCCATTTTAGCATTAGGTCTCAGGAGAGTTCTCCCCCGCCTAACCAAGAAAGAGGTTTTATATATTTAGCGCTAGAGGATCTCGCTCAAGGTCTTTAGGACTTCGTTATTTAGTCGCTAAGTAAGAAATGAGGAAAGAAACTGGGCTTTTCATCACTCCAAGTAGGTCACTTGGTGTAAAATGAACAAATAAAAACAACTGAGAAGGAAAGCGCTAATGAATACAGCCCCTTTTGCTAGCATGCTAGCTGATTTGATGTGCATAACTAGCATAGCAAAATAGCATTCAGAGAGTGCACTAGCGCACTTTGCTAGCACTTTCTCATAAACAGATGCGTACTTGTAACTCTACTTGCACTCAAAGTGGAATATTCATGAATACATTGCCAAAAATGACATTATATTCTGTTATCGTATGCAGGCTAGTGCTATTCTCCTAACAGAAAAGCTGGTTTGGGGCTTTTCATCAGCTGGAAATATGAAAAAGCAGGGCCAGTGTGGTAGTTCAAGGAAAATTCAGCCATTTTTGAAGAAAGAATCTGCATAATCTTCTCAGTGAGTCTGGTTTGATGTGAATTGCTTCATTGTAGAGAAACCTGCTGATTATTTCCTTACAGTGGCATGTTAGCATGCTAGCTGATTTGATGTTCATTACTAACGTGGCAAGACGCCATTCAGAGAGCGCACTAGCGCACTTTGTTAGCACACTTTCTCACTAACAGTTGTGTAAATGGTATAGCAGTATATTTTGCACACATTAACAAAAGTACATTATATCCTATTGTCTTATGCAGGCTAGGGCCACTTTACTAACAGAAAAGCTAGTTTGGGGCTTTTCATTAGCTGGAAATGTGAAAAATGTTCCTTAGTCGGAAAAGGGTGGAATGCTCTGTCCAGGTAGGGAGTGAATTCTTGCCTCAAGTGGAGGAGTTTAAATATCTTGTGAGTTTGTTCACGAGTGAAGGAAGGATGGAGCGAGAGGTTGACAGGTGGGTTGGTGCGGCGTCTGCAGTAATGCTGACCCTATACCGGTCCGACATGGTGAAGAGAGAGCTGAGCCAGAAGGCGAAGCTGTCAATTTACCAGTCAATCTACCTTCCGACTCTCACCTATGGTCACGAGCTTTGGGTAGTGACCGAAAGAACGAGATCGCGGATACAAGTGGCCGAAATGAGCTTTCTCCGCAGGGTCGCCGGGCTCTCCCTTAGAGATAGGGTGAGAAGCTCTGCGATTCAGGAGAGGCTCGGAGTAGAGCCGCTGCTCCTCCACGTTGAGAGAAACCAGTTGAGGTGGTTTGGGCATCTGGTAAGGATGGCCTCTGGAGGAGGTGTTCCAGACATGTCCGATGGGGAGGAGACCCCGGGGAAGACCCTGGACACATTGGAGGGATTATATCTCTCGACTGTCTTGGGAATGCCTCAGTATCTCTCCGGAAGAGCTGGAGGAGGTGGTGGGGGGAGAGGGAGGCCTGGGCCTCTTTGCTTAGGCTGCTGCCTCCGTGACCCGGACTCGGATAAGCGGTGGAGGATGGATGGATGGATGAAATGTGAAAAAGCAGAGCCAGTTTGCCGGTTAAAGGAGAATTCTGCTGTTTTTGAAGAAAGAATCTGCATAATCTTCTCATTGAGATGTAAATAAAGTGTGGTTTGATGTGAATTGCTTCAGTGTAGAGAAACATACTGACTTCTGTACTGATATACTGATTTCCTTGCAGTGGCATGTTAGCATGCTAGCCGATTTGATGTGCATAAATATAGTAAAATTGCATGCTAGCACAGTTTCTCATTAACAGTCGTGTAGTTAAATGGCCTACTTATAACTCCACGTCTGCTCACAGTGGAATATCTCTGAATATATTTACAAAACTTGCATTATGTTCCATTGTCTTAGAACGTTCCATTGCAAGCTAGTGCTACTTAGCTGCAGAAAAGCTGACTTGGGGCTGAAAATATGAAAAAGCATAGCGAGTAAGGCAGTGAAAGGAGAATTCTGCCATTTTTGAAAGAGAATCTGCAAAATCTTGTCACTGAGATGTAAAAAAAGTGCGGTTTGGTGTGAATTGTTACACTGTTGAGAAACATACTGGCTCTTGATTTCTTTACAGTGGTGGTGATAGGAACCAGGGGTTGCCATGTCTAAGACTAGCCATTTTATTTACTATCCAAAACTGCCAGTGAACCTACATAAGTCTTCTGAGGGTATGAATAGTTTATGGCCACTATTTTCTCTATGTGTAAATATTTCTTTGGGGACTATTTTGCCTCAGAGCTACTTGCATGTACCTTTTCATTGTGAACAGCATATAAAAATAAGTTTAACTAAAAAAAAAATCATGTTTAGAACTATTTCATTAAACAGCTTTCTGTGAGGGACATTAATCTGTTCAGACGTCTGGTTCCTATCACCAAATCTGACTTGGAAAGTTTCTCTAGAACGTTTAACATCAAACCTTTTTTATGTCTTAATCATTTAATTATTTTAAAATGTTAATAGATCTGTGGAATTCTCTAAGTGCTAACAGTAGTGCATGCCAGAACACTGCTCTTTCTCATCATACCGATTGTGTAAATGGCCTAGGCGTAACTTCACTTCTGCTTCTGCATCTTTCATGGTCTTATTAAAGTTAGAAAAGCACCTTGGCACTCAATTAAGGCACCACTTTCTGCCCTGACCTTTGTCTGCTTTGCCCATGAAAAGCATAAACTAATGAAAATGCAGCTTACAGTACATTTTATTTAGTTTACATCACTGTGTAAACATACCTACTAAACTACAGCATATTCTGTCACTCTTGGGTGTTTTTCCTGCTCATGTAGGTGTAATAGCACATTTTTGGTCACAGCCTCACTATAAACGTTTTAAATCTCTTAACGAGTTCAGAGATTTCAGCGCCTTAACCCGAGGCCACTGGCATAGCCCTCTGCTAGCTACGTTCAGTATATGCCCTCGCTTTACAGGGTTCTTTGGAGGAGTGGCTTTAAAGCCTAGCAATGGAGCAAAGGTCCGTAAATCAGGCTCTCCTCTGACAACCAATTTAAAATCATTGCATGCTCTCCTGACTAATCCCTGCACTTTTAAAGTCTACAGTAAAAGCAGGTAATCCATTTAGACTTAACTTTTTTTAATCCGTTAAAATAATCCTGTATCCAGCCACAAGCCGGTGTCGCTCCATAAGGTTGAACTGGCCATTTCTGTCCATACTATTCAAGATAGGAGAGGGTTCAGTTAGAAATGTATGCTATAAGAGCATTTGTAGCATCTCCTGTGAGGTTCTTCAGTGCAGTAATAAAGAAAAACCGCTCTGTGCTTTGGGAGAGGAGATAAAGCGGCCTACGGAAGAAGCTTGAAACTCATTATTGCAAAAATGCTCAACAATCACTTTATAGTTTAAAGTTCGTAATTTTGTGTGTAAACTATTTACTATTCAGTTGTTTTTCTTCCAAATGATTTCAGTTTGTTTTTATTAAAATGTTCTCTAGCATTATATTTTTCTTTTTTGCTCTTCTGGGAAGGCTTTACAGTAGATGTTGGAACATTGCTGTGAGAATTGGACTGCAGTTCCACTGCTCCACAGCCCAGTGCTGGGGGCTTTATACCCCTCTATTCCATGCTTGGAAGGCATGGTGATCTATTCTTTTCTTATTCTATTGGAAATGCTTTTCTATGGATAAAGGGTGTCTGTAAGGGAAACAACTATTCTGACTTAGGTTTTGTTATTTAATAAACTTCTAGGGCATATTTCCACTTTCAGTTACTCATATAATGCCTTTTGACTTTATACTTAAAAACATGAACAAAATATAAATAAAAAACTGAAGCATAGCATATTAAAATGATAGGGAAAAAGTAGCACTTTGTTTAATTTTTCTACTGTCTGAAATTAGAGGGAAGTTCTGGGCAAGTGATAAGAAACTTTAAATTTTAACTTTTCATTTCTAGCCATTTAACTCATTTCACCCCCATTTATTGAGGACTTACACATGGGTGGTCTCTGGCGTTTTGTAGTCATGTTTTTGATATAATAGGAGAAACAGGAAGAGGCCAGGATCCTCATAAACCAGCCCTGGTACAGCTTCAAGACATCTGTGGTTAGAAGTCAATTGCTTTTTGCAGCACTTTGGCCCATTCCTCTAGGCAAAGCATCTTCAAATCTCCAAACAATTGCAGTGAGGTGATTGTCTGGGCCCTGCAATGACCAGTTATTTTGGCTGTTTGGGGTCGTTGTCTTGTTGAAGTGTCCTCCCTTGATTTAGCTCCTTGGTTTGGATGAATATAAATACTTCTCTTCCTGTACATCACATCCATTCATGTGTCTTCTGATGAGGTGTAATGCCCCAGCACCATTAACAGGGAAGAAACATCATACATGCCACTAACCCTAATAGTGATACAGGTGCCTGCATAGGCTCAAACTACTTTATCACAGTCATTAGCCACATTTATATGCAGCCTGATGATCCGTTAATAATCAGACTAATCAGAATAGAACACGTTCATCTAAACACCTCAATAAGAATAGTCTAGTCCGATTGAAGCCAATCAGAATACAATTTCTATCCAACTGAATGAGGTGGGTAATCATGTAAATAATCTGTGAAATAGAAGAATAATAGCTGTGTAAACGCCTGTATCTGATTACATTCCCTATCGGAAAGTGTATTCTGCGTGTGCGTTGCCTCATAGTTAAAGTTTATACCGTTCAACATGGCGGGAGCAGAAACTGGTCTGCAGAGGAGATGAAGTTTACGCTCTGATCTTTAAAAGACGGCGGTGGAACGGACGTCCAGCTTATTTGTCTCCAGAGCACCACGTCTTCATCTCGGCCTTCTTTAATAAGGACATGTGAGGGACGTTTTCCTGAGTCTGACATCATTTTAAAGTCATTAAAACGCAAGCACTGCTCACTGCTGCTCATCTCACTCTGGACTCTCGTGATTCTTGTTGTCATGGTAACGTCTACAATAAGTGGTACTGTATGCATGTGCTTAGTTTTGGATATGATTACTTTTTAGTGAGCATGTAAATGGAGATTTTTATCAGATTGTAGAATGCGCAGAAAAATGCCTCAGTCTTCATCTATAATCTAAAAAAAAATCTCTGCATGTAAACACAACTATTATGTCACCTGCCTCACAGTACAGTGAGCTCATATTCATACTAACAGATCATCATTATAGGCCTCTAAGAGCAGTCATTGACATTCATGGATTTAACTCTAATTTTCACTGTCATATGCTCCTAACAGGGGTTGGAAGTTCAGATTTTTTAAAGTCGACAATTATGTGATGAAATTGGAGTCGACGCTGACTAATCGCTGATGACATCATTAATAAAACCACAGGAGAAGAGAATGCTTGGCAACAAGCGACTTTTATACAGCTATAAAATCAATGACAAAGCCAAACTTCACAGGTCCTGGATTGCAGTGCTAGCCTTCAGGGAACTGGAGATATGGACCACAGAACCACGCAAATGTGTATCCAACTTGTACCCTAGTTGGCCTTGCCGAGACATTTGCCTGTGGCGGAGGTCTTGAGAGGCAGAGAAATTTTACTTTGCTGTAACTCAGTGAAAATAAGAGTCAAAGTGAACTTTATTGTCATTCAGACTAAACAACAGACAGTGCAGAGATTGCGTTTCTCCACGCTCCGATGTGCAGATATTAGATTAAGAGACCCTTATTAGTCCCACAATGGAGACATTTCACCTTTGCAATTTAACCCATCCATGCAGTGAAATACCACATTATGGCCACCACTCTGGGCAGTGACCACACTTGCCCAGAGTGGTGGCCAGCCCTATCAGGGAGCAGTTGGGGGTTAGGTGTCTTGCTCAAGGGCACCTCATTCAACCTTCCGGTTGCAAGGCTGGTTCTATAACCTCCAGCCCACAATACAACATTAATGCAAATGCACTTAGTCCTTCAAGTACAATAAAAACACTGTTAGAAATAAAGATTTTATGCAGGTAAGTTTTTCATTCATCAACATACAAACATTTGAAATGTTCCCTCAAAGGTACAGCAGTGGTTTCAAAGCCTAATTGTGTGCCTTATTTTTTCCCTGGTGAAAAGTACATATTTGTACCTTTTCATAATCTAATGTTTTAAAATAAAAAGCCTGGAGGCGAGACGGGGTGTGTGGAGTCCAACTCAGAATACAACTTAGAAAATATCATTTTAGTGGATTATGGTTCAGTTATGTTCCCTGACTAAAGGTACTGAGATGTAGCCTTGAGGGTACCACTCCAATGATAAGAGGGGAACTTCCCCCGTGACAGTTTCATATCTATATTTCTGAGAGGGCAGACTCGAACACAGAAAATATGGTACATGGCAGCAAACCAAAGTGTACTGTGTCCACTCGCAGCTTAAGGAAGCCTTAGCAATGCTGCCCAATCTAACGAATCTAACAAACACCACTGAAATGTTCCTGTTCCACCATCAACACTGACTTTCTTAGCTTCTCTTATTGCTTTCACCATCTCTTGTTGTTTCCAATACTTTTTTACTGTTTCAACTGCCATTACTGCCGCTGTTATCGATGTTTTCATTACTGCAATACTGTAGAACCATGATGCCAGTAAAGCTCCTTTGAGATAAGCACAGAAAGCGAGAGAGAGAAAGAGAGTGAGAGAGTGAAAGAGGAGGAGAAAATAAGACGTAGCAACAGAAATAAAGAGCGAAAGAAAAGGAGAGAAAGTGGCAGAGCGAGAGAGGAAAGTGACAGAGAACGCAAAAGGAATGTGACAGAGTGAGAGAGGGAAAGCGAGAGAGACAACAGAGTGAGACGGCGAGAGAAAGGGAAGGTGATGGTAGAGCAGGTGGGAGAAAAGAAGGTTCTGAAGTCAGGCTGAATGGTGTTAGCACACAATAACATACTCCTCACCAGGGCTGTCTTCAGAGATTATATCAACATTTTAGTCATCTGTAGATTTTTAGACGATTCATTTAGTAATCAGACTTTAAAAAAGGCCAAACTATGTCCCAGATTAACGACCAGCTTTTTACAGATTTACTAAATGATGAACTAGAAAGCCTAAAGATGCTTTGTGGATACTTAGGCCCAATCCCATTTCTTCTTTTTACCCCTACCCCTTGTTTTCAAGTGTCACCTTAACCCCTTGGAACGGAGTTACAAAGGGTAGTGATTGAAATCTTGCCCTACGAAATGGCACCCTCAAATAAAAATATAAAAAATAATAACATCACTTCATTAACAGCTACTAGCGCTGCTCTGTAGGCGACCCGGCCCGTCTTCAGTGATAGCAGAGCAGAGTAAAGTTCAGCTCCTCGCTGCTGGACTTTAGTTACATATTGGGCATCACATGCTTTCAAAGAGGGGCTATAAGACAATTATTTATTATTACACACCACTAATTTATTGGTGATACGAAGCTAAAGTCAGATATTCTTGTTCAGATTTTCCCGTTCCACCTTAAATGGCGCAGCAGTTACATTCTGGCGCTTCAGGCTTCAGAACTGCTGGACTGTTTAAGGTGGAAATGGATAGCATACTTTTAGCGATTTTTTTATGCTTGTGACGAAGGAAATGACCAAAATACATTAAAATAACATTAAACTAAGATAATACAGTGTTTATCATAATGGTAATCATTGCCAGTCTGTTACTGTTATTACTGTAAGCCTCTGGAAAAACCTCCGTTGGGAGGGCCATATAGCCCTGACACGTCACCCAAGCCCTCTATCTCAACAAACAGAGGGCTAAGGGTGGAGTGGTAGGGACGAGGGGTGAAATGGTATTGGGCCTTAATTTACTTTCAACTTACATATCATACTTTTCTTTAAACCTGGCTCTAATCCTCACCTTAAGCTCAACCCATAACCTAAACCCAACCCTCACCCTGGTCCTCACCCTAATCCCACCTCTGTTTAGAATCAACTGAGTTTCAATAGATAGTTTGTTAACAATTTGCTCATCTGTAGATAATCTCTAGGGAACTATAGTGGACTGTACAAATAAAGTGAGATCAAATATATATAAAATTGCATATAAACAGGAGCATATATCACTCTTTCTTACTGCATGAGTGAGCAATGACCTGACAATTAATGGTAATGACAAGTGGACAGTGTTATATTAATGATCACTATCTGTTATGACAATTCATACCTGCATATTACATGTTTATAGCATGGTTATGTCAATGTTATATAGCAGAATTCCAGTGGTGCAAAAAATGTAGTTGTTTTTATTTTTTTAATCAAGTTATTTGGTTTGAAGATTGATACACAGTATTATGCAACAGTTAGTCCTGGAACAATCTGAGAAACGTTCTAGCTGTGCTGTGATTTGTAATATGAGATGTCAGCTGAACTTAACCCTCCTGTTATCTTCAGATTTACGAGCATCTCTTATACTTGGGGTCAGTTTGACCACAGCAATTTAGTCTTCCAGGAAAGTTCTTGGGGGAAGAATGTTTTCCCTCATGTGATGTGTCCCTCATGTCAGTGGATCTTGCACAACTACAGGGGTGTTTATTTTTTCATGGATGATAAAGTTTTTTGACGGATATGAAATTTGGATGTTACAGTGACCTCAAGATCATCCACCAAAAAAACAGCAAAATGTGTACAATGTTGATATTTCTTATGTTTTACACAGCTAAAACAGCCTGAGGTCAAACTGACCCCAAAGAACGTTGATGTGTGCAAAATGTGTGTAGGACATTGAAACCATGTCATTATGTCAACTTTGTTTACCCAGTTATCCCCAATTAAATTGGGGAAAGCCA
This sequence comes from Pygocentrus nattereri, assembly GCF_015220715.1. Taxonomy (NCBI): domain Eukaryota; kingdom Metazoa; phylum Chordata; class Actinopteri; order Characiformes; family Serrasalmidae; genus Pygocentrus; species Pygocentrus nattereri. Next base: position 37,517,341 of record NC_051224.1, read on the forward strand.
TCAAATAGCAAACAAAATGTTTCAATCATTTAATTAAATGCTAGTCTAGTGCTGGTCTGGTGCTGGTTTAGCTAGTCACTCAGTGTGGTCAGTGTGGTCGGAACAAAACCTTGTATCTCCAGTTTTGTCATTTTTCAGTTTTTGACATAATTTGAAAATGCCTGTTGTCCTTTACATCGTATCTAAATTTCATAATGAGTGGACAAACAGAAATGACCGAAAAATGACTTGGAAAGACGTCTGGTTCCATTGACTTACATTAAAAGTAAAGAAGGCTTTTTCCTTCTCCTGTAAAGTTACCGTCTTGGAGATGAGGTTTTGTTCCGACAGCAGCGATATGCTGGTTTAACTTGTGACCAGCCGTGCTGGTTTTTCTACCAGGTTTAGCCTGATAGCCGGTTTACTCTTCTGCTACCTGCTCAACCTACTCTAGTAAAGGCAGAGAACAGTTATAGAGAGAATATAACATGTAAACCAGGTAAAGCAAGTGTTTTTGGCATCTGATTGCATTTTATAGATACAGATTTCAACAATAATAATTGGGTTTTTTCAAGGAGGCCTTATGAAACAACATTGTCACGTCTGCTGAAGCTCCGTGCTATTTATGCTCGCAGCGCTGCTGTTCTTGCCGTAATTTCATTTTCACTCGGCTCTACTGACAGCCACAAATTACACAGAATGCCTCAGAGACATTTAATGGGACAAAACAATAACTTACAGTAAGGCACGCTTTCTATAACTTCTCTATAACTGTAAGAAATTACACCTCCATTGTCTAACTGGATATAATCTGCCATAACCTCGACACAGCGGTCATGTGAAAAATATTGTGGGTCAGTATGAATCAGTGTAAGTATGGTCAGTGCTGAACAACTGCATGTATCATGAAAAGAGTCTGACCGACAACAACCAGTGTACAGTAACTGTGTGAACTGCATAGCAACATGTAAGCTGACTGCACATCATTCTTTTATGATATGATTTTATTAATTTATTTTGACCTATTTGTTTGATGTGTCCTCCTGTTCTTTCTTAAATAGTTTATTTTTGCAGAGGCTGAATTAAAACAATCACAGGCTAATAGTTTTTCAGCCTTATATAAACGTGAGGCTGCTGTTTTTGCTGCAGCATGATTTCCATTCCAACATGCTCAGAAGAACTACCCAGGTGGTCTTCCAGGCTGATGTACGAGAGTGTGAGGGCTCAGCTGCTCTACTCGGACTGTTGCACAGTGGTGGGCAACTCGCACTGCATGAGGTGTTTCTGCTGGAAGTGTGTGTGTGTGTGTGTATGTGTGTGTGTGTGTTTATCTCATTGTGGTGGTCAGATCCCTCCCAGGATGATGAAGACAGTTCATTTAGAACACCCCCTTGTTTCTACGCTCATTGTCCATTTTGTCAGCTCCACTGACCATATAGGAGCACTTTGTAGCCCCCCAGTTACAGACTGTAGTCCATCTGTTTCTCTGATACTTTCTCACCCTGTTCTTCAGTGGTTGGAACCCCCACAGGACCCTCATAAAGCAGGCCCTCAGGTAACACTGACGTGGTGATGGTGTGTTAGTGTGTGTTGTGCTGGTGCACATGGATCAGGCACAGCAGTGCTGCTGGAGTTTTTACACACTGTGTCCACTCACTGTCCACTCTATTAGACACTCCTACCTTGTTGGTCCACCTTGTAGATGTAAAGTCAGAGACGACAGCTCATCTGCTGCTGCACAGTTTATGTTGGTCATCCTCTAGTCCTTCATCAGTGGCCACAGGACGCTGCCCACAGGACGCTGTTGGCTGGATGTTTTTGGTTCTCAGTCCAGCAGTGACACTGTGTTGTTTAAAAACTCCAGCAGCACTGCTGTGTCTGATCCACTCAGACCAGCGCAGCACATACTAACACACCACCACCACGTCACCACCCAAATAGTACCTGCACTGTGAGGGTCCATGGGGGTCCTGACCACTGAAGAACAGGGTAAAAGGGGACTAACAATCATAATAATTTTTATTGAAATGCAAGAAAAGTTACTTAAGTGTGCTGATTATGACTGTTCTTAATGTTTCGAGCTGTTTTCAGACTTCTGGACACATTTACTTCAAAACAGTGGGATCTACCTGCTCACCATGTGGCTGTAAGGGACAGGGATGCAGCCTTCCTGCTCTAAAATGCAGGGGCGTGGCTAAAATATGGCTCCACCTATAGAATAAAAGTCTTTGTGTTTCATTTAGCTTATTACTATTTCAGTTAATGCACTGGGTTAAAAAAGATAATAACATAATCCTTGTAAATATCTGTTTAATTATTGCTTTAAATAGCTTTTTCGCTATAGGACTGCCGATTGAACTAATTCAGTACTTAAAAAAGTAGAATTCTGGGAATATCAGGATTCATTTTAAGTCTTTTAAGTAGTTCGGTCAGAGTTATCGGAATTGGTACTCAGTGTCAGCAGACAGTTGAGGATCAGGTATCGTGATGCAAGGGAAGAAGAGATATTGGTGCATCCCAACACATATCTGTGGTTACATTTCTCATTTTGGCTGTAGACTTTCTAAATTAGAGTTGAGTGTGTGTGTGTGTATGTGCGTGCGTGTGTCTGTGTATGTGCGTGCGTGTGTGTGTATGTGTGTGTGTGTGTGTGTGCATGTGTGTGTGTATATGTGCGTGCGTGTGTGCGTGTGTGTGTGTGATTATTACAGGCTGGAGTTTGTGTAGGAGTTTAAAACGCACTGCTGTCGGACAGTAATAACAGTGACTGCCCCCTGCCAGTACTTAGGGTGCGTATGGATGGCTGTTGTCTTTCTAGATTAGAGTTGAGTCTGTGAGTGTGTGTGTGTGTGTGTGTGTATTTGTGTCTATGTGTGTGTGTAGTGAGGTTATTGTAGCACACTGTTGATAGTAAAGGTCAGTCATGTGGAGCACATTAGACTGAGACCTCTAGGGAGAAGAAACACACACACACACACACATACACACACACACACACACACACACATACATGTATACACCCACACTTACACAGGCATACACACTTGTACACACAAAATCCATACACACACTGGCAAGTACTGGCAGGGGGCAAACTCTCTGTCTCTGTCTCTCTCTCTGTCTCTCTCTCTCTCTCTCTCTGTCTCTCTCTGTCTCTCTCTCTCTCTGTCTCTCTCTCTCTCTCTCTGTAATGTCAGTGCTGTTCACTCGCCCTGAGTGATTAAACAGTCTCTATTATTACTGTTTGACAGCAGTGTGCTTTAAACTGCTGCACACACTCCGACTGTGTCAGAGTAATCACCCTCTCCCTCTCTCTCCCTCTCTTTCTCTCTCTCTCTTTCTTCATTTCTATTTCTCTGATTCTCTGTCTTCTCTTTCTCTCCCTCTCTCATTCTCTGTCTTTGTCCTTTGTCCTCTCTTTCTCTTTCACTCCCCGTTTCTGTATTTTTTCACCATTCCCTCTCCCTATTTTCTCTCCTTTTTCTTTCTTTCATTTTTTGTCACACAATTTGTTTTTTCTTTTTTTCCTTGCCCTCTCTTTTTTCTCTTCTTTTTCTTATCTCCTTCTCTCTCTGTCACTCCTTGCCCCTCCCTCACTCTCTCTTTCTGCTCTCTCTCTCTGTTTGAATCAGTGATCTGTATGTAATGAGGGTGTTAAGTTTTATTAAGAGGATTTGAGTGTAGAACTGCAACTTAGGCTGTGTGTGAAAGAAAATCTGTGTGTGTGTGTGTTGTGTGTGTGTGCTGTCTCAGGGGATTGATGGAAGTCACATGTTCAGTAAAACATATATTAATACACAGATTTTTTTCATTTTTAATTTGATTTAATATAGTAATGTGTACACACAGTACGTGACATAACGCAGCTGTTTGGCCTCCAGAACATTTACATCTCTGTGTTTGTCAGACACTCTCGTCCGATGGGTGATGGGCAGTTTATTCACGTTACTGATGTAGGTGAATGCAGCATTGGGCCTTCTGCTCCAGGACTTGCCCAAGCAGATAATCAACCCCCCCGTGGATGGCAGCAGTTACCTAAAAGCACTTTAACAGTCTGTGATTCAACTCTGATGGATTCTCAAATATCAAAATAAACTCTGGTGTCCAAACTTTTATCAGGAACTGCTCATGCTGATGTGTGTATGTTCGTGTATGGCACTTCTGAGCAGAGCCTCTTAGCTTGGCTTTGAAACCAACGCGCTGAAATTCAGAAAGAATTGATTTTTATACCTTAATCTATTTTTGTACTACATTCAATTCCACAATGGTGCATTTAAAGTCCTGCTTTTTTATTGTTTTGATTAAATGGCTTGGTTGTCTTTAATTAGGTGCGTTTAAGAGTCAGATGGATTAGATACATTTCTGTCTAACTTTTCTTTCAAAAAACCTACACAGCAGAAAACAATCAGGAGCTAATAAAAGCATCGATTAGCAGAAAACTGGCAAATGTGTGGGGGAGTTGAGAGGTGTGTGTGTGTGTGTGTGTGTGTGTGACTTTTAGTCATTTTTATGTCTCTAAAGTCTACCTAGCTGTCTTAAGTGAATGAAATCTGTCATTAGTTTGATCATTTACAGCCCAGTGTCATCATCACAGTTTAAAACATTTTTTTTCTGTTATTTTAAATGTTTTAAAAGGCCCGTTTAAGAGAAAATCAAAATGTTCTACATTTTCTGGAAATTTTAGTGTGGAAACAATGAAATGAAAACATAGTTAAAGTGTTCATTCAGCGTGCAGCAGCACGGCCCGTCTTCAGTCTCCCCAAGTTCAGCCACGTCAACCCACTGCTGCGCTCCCTTCACTGGCTTCCTATAGCTGCACGCATCAGATTAAAACCCTAATGCTGGCCTACAAAGCCAAAATTGGACCAGCCCCTACCAACTTGATGCCAATGGTGAAATCTTGAACTGTACCACGAGCCTGTCGAGCTTCGAGTACAGCTCAGGTGGTGGAATGAACTCCCACTGGCTGTCCATACAGTGGAGTCTCTCGCTGTCTTCAAACACACTTAAGCACTTAAATGAGCACTGAATTAAGTTTTGACTGTAATATATCATACTGCACTTCTATATTGTAATTTATTGTCATTTTTTGTATTGTAGTGTTTTGTAGTGTATTGTAGTTCATTGTATTGTATTGTAGTTCATTGTATTGTATTGTAATGTATTGTAGTGTATTGTAGTTTATTGTATTGTAGTGTATTGTATTGTAGTTAATTGTATTGTAGTGTATTGTATTGTAGTGTTTTGTAGTGTATTGTAGTTTATTGTATTGTAGTTAATTGTATTGTAGTGTATTGTATTGTAGTATTTTGTAGTGTATTGTAGTTTATTGTATTGTAGTGTATTGTGTATTGTAGTTTATTGCAGTGTAGTGTATTGTAGTGTATTGTAGTTCATTGTATTGTATTGTAATGTATTGTAGTGTGTTGTAGTTTATTGTATTGTAGTGTATTGTGTATTGTAGTTTATTGCAGTGTAGTGTATTGTAGTGTATTGTAGTTCATTGTATTGTATTGTAATGTATTGTAGTGTGTTGTAGTTTATTGTACTGTAGTGTATTGTAGTTTATTGTATTGTATTGTATTGTATTGTAGTGTATTGTAGTTTATTGTATTGTAGTGTATTGTAGTGTATTGTATTGTATTGTAGTGTATTGTAGTTTATTGTATTGTAGTGTATTGTATTGTATTGTATTGCATTGTAGTGTGTTGTAGTGTATTGTAGTTTATAGTATTGTATTTGTGTAGTATTGTATAAACAACTCTGTTTCTTTTCTCTTGGTATCAGCAAGACTTTTTGGTTCCAGCAGTATCTGAGCTCAGGACCGTCTTTCTCTCTAACCTGTTGGAAACTAGCGAAGATACTTTCTCTAGACAGACAAAGCACTTCTTGTAAGTCACTCTGGATTAGAGCGTCTACTAAATGCTGTCAATGTAAATGTAAATACCTACAGCGCTTTAGCTCCTCCCATTCAGCCTACAGCGCTTTAGCTCCTCCCATTCAGATTACAGCGCTTTAGCTCCTCCCATTCAGCCTACAGCGCTTTAGTGCTTTTTTGTTGCACCTTCATGCTGAAGTTGGTTTGTTTTATAGCGTGGAATAAATATAATCTGGCATTATTTTTATGATATGTTTTATAGCTCATGATTATTATAATGGGGGTTATTTCTATGATTTGCTTCATAGCATTGGATTCATATAATATGGACTTACTATGGTTTGTTTTATAGCATCGAATTAATATAACCTGGGATTATTTCTAATGTTCCTTTAATAGCACAGGATTAATAACACCTGGGATTATTTCTATGGTTCGGGTTTATCGCACAGAATAATAACAACCTGGGATTATTTCAATGATTTGTTTTATAGCATGGGATTAATATGTCCTGGGATTATTCCTATGGTGCTTTTTACAGCACAGGATTGATATAATCTAAGGGTTTATTTCTATGGCTCGCTTTATAGCATGGGATTAATGAACTGTGTTTATTTCTATGATTTGTTCTATAGAAGGTAAAAGCTGCCAGAATCTTTATTGATGTGGGAGCACAGTCCGTAAAAATGACTGTTACTAAAATCACTGCTATATATTCATAAAAATAGCATCACTTGTCTGAATAGAGCCCCAGTTAATCAGTATAGCTGCACATTAAACCCTGCACCACTCACCTGTGACATTTCCACTCTTTCCAGTTGAAATACTCAAACAGACTTTAACGGACTCGCGTACGTGGTTTCATCTCTGGGTTTCTAGTGTGGCTTCGTGCCAGTGTGTGCTCTCCAGCAGGCACATGTGTATGTTTGCAGCACCGTAGTATGTGCTGCATATGCACTGCCAAATATGCTAACATATGCAGTGCCGTATGTGCCGTCTCTCCACACTATCTCCACCTCGCTCGAGTATTTGGAAATCCTTGGCCTGGTCTTGAACTACAAAGAGCTGTCATAGGAGCGGCATTAATTCTTTATCTGAGCGCAGCCTGGGTTTTCCTTCAACTCAACTAGCGAGCAGATGGGCCTGGAAGATGAGTGAAGGGGGTGGGGGAGGGGGGGTGCAGGGAGCATGCATGCTATAGGCACATACTAGGGGTGTAAAAATGTAGGCGTCAATCAGGAGGCTTTTCAAATCCACTGTATACATTTTTAGAATGTTATAATTGATTATAGTGAACAGTGGTATTCAGTAAAGTGTGCACTTTGGTTTTAGTCAAATCCTCTATTCTCTAATGTAAAAATCACCCCCTTCTCATTTCTATTGTCGAACTGCATCCTGGAGCTGGGTGTTTACTTCCATGGGGATGGGGGTGGAGGTGTCGGAGGGGGAGCGGGATCGGGGGTTACGGGAAGAAACAACAAATAGACTCTTACACTTGGATTCTTACACTGTCAGGTCTGTAATGATGGCAGAATAACGAATGACTCTGCGTTTTCTGACCCACACTGACTCCTCAACTCCACTTAATTTCAACCAAGACGGCGCCAGAGTCGATGGAAGGGAATGCAGCAGAGATTAAGCTGTCCTGAACATAGTTTGCCTGGTTTTTGTACTACGCTCTTAAAAATGATGTCTCTTCAAGGGTTCTTTAGTAAAGAAGGCGGTCCTATATGGAAGAATGAACACTCAAAGAACGCTTTGCATGGTTAAAGGCTTCTTTACGTGGTGAAACGGTTCTCCAGATCGATGGAGAACGTGCTGTAGATGGTTCTATATATAACCTTCTTCTATTCTTATACTGTCAGGTGTGTAATGATAGCAGAACCCTTTTTGGTGCTATATAGAACGATATACAACCCATTCTCCATCAATCTATAGAAGCATTTCACCATGCGTTCTTTGAGTGTTAATGATCCAATATAGAACCATTGGATTTACGATTGGTTGTATATAGTGCCAAAGACGTCACAGCAGTGTCTGAACCCTTTTTGGTGGTATGTTGGTGGCTATATAGGGGTTGTGGGTTCTATATAGCACCAAAAAAGGTTCTTTAGTTGTAACAAGCGCGACATCGTAACAACTGAAGAACCTTCTTGGTGCTATATAGAACCATTTCCATGCATCGCATAAATAGCAGGCCTTGGAGTATTGCTGATAAAGTGATAATTCACTTGAATCCAAGTATTAATAAAGGAAATAGCTTAAGATAGAGTGACTTATCGAAAAGCCACTTAAGTCATTCAACTATTCGCTGCCCAGGAAGAAGCTCTAAAGCATTGATTAGCTACTAACTACCTCACAGGCACTCACATGGGTGGTGGTGTATTTCTGTGGAAGGTGTTATGCCCATATCAGGAGCTCTGGATCTCAGCTGGTTTTCTCTATGACTGAAACAAACAGCGTTTTCTGGAATCAGTGCTATCAAACAAAAATGCTCCAAACATGCTATGTTGGGTGATACATACCAGATCCTATATAGATCCTCTTAATTCATATTTTTATTTTTACCTGATTTTCTCCAATTTCCAATTCCACCTGCTAGTTAGGACTCCCCAATCACATGATACTACCAATGCTAGAAGGCTGAAGGCAGCACAGGCTTCTTCTGAGACCTGTGAAACCAGCCACTGCTTCATTTCGAACTGCTACGTCACGGGACAGCCGAACGCTCTCGGAGGAAAGTGCCAACCGCCAGATCTGTTACGTCAGCTAACAGACGCCTGCACTGACTAGTATTGCGCTGAGTGATGGGGGGAGAAGGGGGGCCATCCTACCAACCCAGAGAGAGCGAGGGACTGGGACTCCCAGCTACGGATGGCTGCAGCATCACCAGGGATCGAACTCACGATCTCCTGATGACCGCGCCAGCATTTAGACGGTTGTGCCACTTGGGAGCCCCTATTACAAGGACGGTTAAAAGCCAAAATTTGACTATTGCTATGTGAAAGCTAACACTACTGCACACATCTGAAGTGACATCAGGAGACTGGCAACCTCACCAAAATACCAAAATACCCCATATAAACTACTTTGTCAAATGTGGTAGTTTAAGGGCTTTGGCAGGTTTAGACTACAGTTTGACCAACTGGTGCTGACATATAATAATGGTGAAGTTTGCTAGTAGATTTACTTTCATGCTAAATTAACCCATTTCAGTGCACAGGAGTGTTAGCATGCTTTTAGCATGTATGCATTATTTGTATGTTGACACATCCAGTGATCCTCGGAGGGAAAAACGTCCATGGGACACCGTATCGGCTTTCGTTTACCACAGTTTATGATTTTCAAAAACGGCACTCAAAGAGAAAACCCGCTTTGACCTGGAGATCTAATATGGGCACGACACTTGTTTATACAGCTTTATGCTGATCTAGAGGTTAACCTGCATACCAGAATCCAAAACACAACATATGCCAGGTTTAGTGGTGGTCAGCATAACAGCATCTATTGACCAGCGTACAAGTGTACAAACCACATATGCTGTTTTTGTAGGACAAGCCAGTGAAAAACAACAGGGAGCACTCCTTTCCATACGGTGTGTTCCATCCCATGAAAAGTCATGTCCAGCTCCAGGATGTAGCCTGACCGTTTTGGATATGTTTACATTGTTTGGAGGGTCGACATGGGTCAGGTCTCTGCAAGTGCCCACCTTGAATCAGTAACATTGCTTTTAGGACCAGTGCAACAAAACACATCCAATAGAAAAATGAATATATTCCCATGTATTCTCTTTATTGATGCTATGAATGATTAAAGTCACCTAAAAATATATTATTGTTATACAAATCGTCAGCTATTCACTGCAGTTTCATTCCCAAGGTCAATTTTAATCACTGATTTTTTTAATCGAGTAATTATGGCAGCCCTACTTCAGATGTTTACCCCTCTGTTCTGCAGTCGTTCTGTCTGAGAAAGTGCTGGAGCTCCACCGCACCACCCTTTACACTCCGAGTGTGCATTGATTGAATCGTTGTGTTCCTCAATGTGTGTTTAGAAAGACTAAGCTGTGCTAATGACTGTACACTCCCACAGGGCGCAGACCGCATCCCACTTATTGACCTCTGCCGGCCACTAACCTGTCCGCAGTCTCAAATGACCAGCCATTATTGGTTGTAAATGGGGGAAAGTCATCAGAGACTTAAAGCAGCTCCTAAATCATCCCACCTGTTCTTTGCATCATGAAACTGTTCTTCACATTGACAGAGAATGTGCTGCAGATGTTTCTACATAGAACCTTTCTGAAAAGAGTTACACACAGCACCAAAAAGTCTCGTCTATTGTAAAAAGTTTGGCATCGTACCCATAGAAGAACCTTTTTTGGTGCTATATAAAGCTCTTTTTTTAAAAGGTTCTGTCTAAAACCATTTTCAGCACATTCATCATTGATCTAAAGAACCAATTTATGATGCACAAAACACTATTCATGCAATGTGAAAGTGTTCTTTAAGTGTTCATGGTTCTACATAGAGCCACATTATTTACTAAAGAAGACTTTAACTGTCTGACATCAGACAAAACAACTTAGGGTTTCAGAAAACACTCATGCAAAGGGTTCTTGGAGTGTTCATGGTTCTATATAGAACCATTTTCTTTTCTAGAGAACCCTTGAAGAACCATCTTTTTCAAGCGGGTACACCACAATATATAGACAGCTTTTTTGTAGGCATGATATCTGCTTGCAGCACCTTGTTCAACCAGAGCAGCTCAACAGCCACATTTCTACTCTCATCTATATAATCTCACAGAATAACTCTGGTATTGACGTAAGATATCACACAATGCAGTTATGTTCTTATATGGAAATCTCAGTGTCTTGCTATAGTTCACATATAATAAATCAATAAAAACAAGGCTTTTTAAACTGCTGGTACTGTATATAAACTAACACACACAGGGAGTCTCTCAGCCTCCTCCTCTTCACTTGAAAGTAATTCGGGGGGATACAGAAGGTACATGCTGTTGTAATTGAACAGATTTAAAGGATTTGAGTGACCAAGATGGACGGGTCAGAGGGAAATTTACAAAAAGCGGAAAAGAGGTTAAAGTCAGTGAAGGTGAAATAGACTCATTTACTTTAGATGGGGAAAGTGGAGAGAGAAGCTTAGATCGAGTGACTTTAGGAAATGACTCAAGAGATAAAGCGAGTGAGGCGGGCGGGGGGGCGGGGTGGTGATGGGGGGGTTGGGGGGGGTTGAAAAAAAAGATGAGGTAAACAAATTGGAGAAGAAGAGCATGGAGAGAGAAAAGCAGCTGGGAGAAAGCTTCTCTGTGTCTGTTCTGCTGCCATCTGTTTCATTTTCTGCCTCAGAAGCCAGGGGAAGCACGCTACACCTCCGCCTGCAGTCGCTCCGCTGCATCTGCGGGATGGCTGCGTTTAAATATGCAGCCGGGAAAAAGCTTCCCAATACGGTTCTTCAGCGCTCATTGTGCAGGGAGGCTGCTCGGTTCTGAATGAGGCTGAAAAGAGCAGAATACAAGCTCTCTAACCCTTCAGTGCATTCGCTACATGTCTGGCTTGTAGACACCTGCTCAACCAGTGTATCTTCTGAAATCAAGCGTGTTAATAGGTTTGTCCTCCTTTGCTGCAGTAACAGTGTCTACTCTTTAGGCTTTACAGCAGATGTTGGAACATTGCTGTGAGGATTTGATGGCAGCCACAAGAGCATTAGTGATGTCAGGTACTGATGTTGGATGATTAGTTCTGGAACTCATCTCAAAGGCATTGGATGGAGCTGCATCACTCCAGAGAACGCAGTTCCACTGCTCCACAGCCCAATGGGGCATTACACCCGTCTAGTCCACACTTGGCACTGGACATGGTGACCTTAGGCTCAAGTGTAGCTGCTCCAGATTGCTCCGGTCTATAGGTCAGTGCTTTTCTATGGAGATTATACAAATTAAGTATGTGCAGTTGAACACCTGTCAGTGACGGGTGCACCTTACATCACAAAATAACTGAATTCATTAGTACAACTGACTTTTGTCAAACTATTATTTTAAAACATGTCTCTATTATAGGCAACTCTGTCTCCCTTTGTCATGGTCTTTGTTTTTGGTTTTAGTTTATGAATGCTCTGTGGTGGCTTTAACTTCTTTCTCTTCCTCCTCTGCTCTTCTCTCGCTTTTTTCCTCCATCCCTCACGCGGGTCTTTGAAGTGGAAATCCTTTCATCAGGTTTCTTGGCTAATGAAGCTGCAACCTTGCCTTAATTAACTGAGTCTTCAGCTGCTTTGACTGGTCATCCAAGACACAATTTCACTTTCTGTGTGTGTGTGTTTGTGTGTGCGTGTGTGTGTTCGTGTGTGTGCGTGTGCGTGCGTGTGTGTGTGTGTATGAGGGAAATGTCTAGTACATTTTTGTACTGAAAGCAGAAAACGGTGCAGGCTTGAACACAGAGCAGAAGACGTGAGGGTCTTTGTGTGTCTGATTCAGTGAGGCCTGATGCGAAGCTCTTTACTGTTTATTGTTTTGACTAATTATTCCATTAGCTTGTGATTTCAGTCTGCGGTGAATCTGCCAGTCAGGCCAAAGAGACACTAAATGAACAGTGAAAAAAGTGATAAAACAGATGGTACTGTAACAGTTCTTTGATGATAGTTGATAATAGAGCAATTAAGCAGAGAAGGTAAAGAAAGAGAGAAAAAAGAGATAAACAGAAAGAGAGATAGAACAAGAGAAGGTGAAATAAGAAAGAAGGAAGAAGAGGAAAGAAAGAGAGAGAGAGAGGGAGATGAGAGGGGGAAAGAAAATATAGCGAAGAAAAAAATAAACATAGAATAGGACATAGAAAGACAGAAAAAGGAGAGGGTGAGACTGAAAGAAGAAGAGAAAGTTGAGCAGAAGAAAGAAAGACAGAGAAAAGAGAGGGAAAATAATGACAGAGGGAAATAGAGAGAGAAATAGGAAAGAGAAAGAGAGATGTTGCTCCTTATTGTTGTCATGGTAACAGTAGACATGCCACCATCCTCAGGGAGGATGGTCTCACCCCGTGACTGACGGCCGGAGGTCCGAGGCCATGCCTGCTCTATTATAACTGAGGCTGACCTGGACGTTAGCGCTAAAATCAATCATGTGCTAATCACTGTTACGGCTTTGGCCTCCGCTAAACGGTTAATTGCTTAAATCCACAGTTAATGCGTTCTATACAGTGGTTTACACACCCTGCCTTAACTCCTACAGCTGCTGCTGCTTTGCTGTGCCATTTAAATGTGTTTATTATTATTATTTATTATTAGTTATTCATTTTCAGTGTCATGAAAAAAACAGCAAACATTTATATATGTATATAAAATAATATATAATACTATATGTCAGAAAACATCTCCATTATTTTTACATAATTTGAAAATGCATGTTGGTCTATACATTGAGTGTAAATTTTATGAAATGGCCAAAAAATGACTTGGAAAAAAGTCTGGTTCTATTGACTTACATTGAAAGGAATGTATGTTTTTCCTTTCCTTACCATTATGGAGACAACAGCGATATGTGTGTATATATACACAACACTTAGTTCCAGCCACGCAAACGGATTGGGTGAGATGCGTTCTAACTGTTCTGATATTTCACCATAACATCACAGGTTTTTCACAAACGCTGTATCACACCGTTGAGATGCTGTTGCTAAGCAACGAGTTTGAGAGCTGTAGGAGACGCTCAAGCCATTTGAACGTTATTACTTCTTACTTTGCCATAAACAAAAGATTTAAGATCACATCTGACTGATAGCCGATTTGGTCCGACTCTGAAGATGAGACGATGAGCTGTGACAGAAGAACAGCTAAACAACCTGGAATCAGCCAGAAATGAACCCATCACCATTCGCCAAACGTGTCTGATCTTCAGAGTCGGACCAAATCAGACTGAGCCATAAAACTGACGCAGTAAAAACAGAGAAGCTGCTCAGTGGCGACGACAGTTTGGGAATTTAGTGTAAGGAGCTGGAGAACGAACTGCCGGCTGAGCAGCGAGTGGGCGGAGCTCGTTACTCTGACGTAGCAACAAGCTGCTCGTTAAGGAGCGATAATTAGGAGGAAGGAACTGAACATTAAAACGTATTAAACGCCGCGTTCACGGCCAGTTTATTAATTTCTCACTGTATTTATTAAACTGCTGTATTAAATCAGTAGAGACACTCGAGGAGTGTGTCATTACGTATAACATCATGGCTGTGATTTGAAACGTGACATTCATAGAAAGTGTTACCAAAACTTCTATGTAGAACCATATACAACACAATCAATCTGAAGAACCAATTTAGTTTGCAAAGAACTGTTTAAGCACACATTATTTTCATCAAATTAAAATCATAATAAAATACTTTCTCCTGTTTACGATCACAAAGTTAGTATGGATTGAAAGTTTAGGATCTGCACTTTAAGATTAAGAGACCCTTATTAGTCCCACAACAGGGAAATTTCACCTCTGCATTTAACCCATCCATGAAGTGAAACACCACATACACACTAGTGAGCACACACACACTAGGGGGCAGCAAGCACACTTGCCCAGAGCGGTGGGCAGCCCAATCCGCAGTGCCCGGGGAGCAGTTGGGGGTTAGGTGTCTTGCTCAAGGACACCTTAGTCATGTGCTGTCGGCTCTGGGGATCAAACCAGCGTCCCACTTTAGACACAGTTTCTCCGTTTGTTTCAATGAGATGTGAGTAAGTAATAATTCCTATGAAGTTACAGCTTCTTTTGGTATCAGCGACAATGACCGCGACTCAGTTTGTGTGAGAAATCAAACAGTTTTAGCTGTCAGCTGTGAGTGAGTGTGGAGTGAGTGGGCTGAGATCACATGGCCTAAACTCATATGTTCCCATTGAACGTCCTGTGAGTGGTTTAATGAATCATCGGATATGACAGGTAACATTGCGCAAAGTCTATCACTCAAAACTCTTAATAATTACCAACCACCTGGTTTGGAGGTTCGTTCGCGAACCTGGCAGGCTTAAAAGCTCAATCAGTGACAGGCCACTATTTTAGAGTGGGTGATTAATTTTTAATGTGCTGAACTATTGACAGAATGGAAATAAACAAGCCAAGAAGTCTCACCATTATTCAAAACAAATATGCTGCAACGGTTAATTTACTGGAGCACAGTAAACAGCACATATGGTATGGTATGTTCATGTAGGCTGCGATGGAAGTGGCCCTTGCAAATGGCACAGCAAGACAATTTGTGAAGCGCGAGGTAATTGCCAGAATTTGTTGCATCTTTACATAATGGGCTATTTTCACAGCTCAGAAGTGAAGAAGCCCGGATGTTAGGACTTGAAAATAAAGATGATGGCGTGCGGCTTAAGAAAGCAAAATAAACACAGTTGAAATACTAGACAATATAGTAACAGCTCAGTGATGCAGCACTGCTTTGAAATGCCATTGACCCTTGAAGTTGTAGGGAATGAGAAAAGCAAGCTGCAATTTTATGTGAATTATTTCTCACTCTCAATCACTTTTCATGCATAAATTAGTCCTTGATTATTAAATGATATAATTATAAAGGTTTATATATACACATATATAGAAACCTTTATAATTATATCATTATATATCCATCTATCCATTTTCTAAGCCGCTTATCCCTCAGGGTCATGGAGCTTATCCCAGCTGTCATTAGGCAGAAGGCAGGATACACCCTGGACAGGTCACCAATCCATCGCAGGGCAGACAGACAGACAGACACAGACAGTCACACACTCACTCCCAGGGTCAATTTAGCATTTACACTTAGCCTGACTGCATTTGGACTGTGGGAGGAAACCCACGCAGACACGGGGAGAACATGCAAAATGTACACAGAGAGGATCCCGGTCACCCAGCCGGGGAATCGAACCCAGGCCCTCCTCGCTGGGAGATGACAGGGCTACCCACCGCACCACCCTATAGATGTATATACACATTGCTGTTGTTGGGACAAAACATTGTATCTCCATTTTTGTCATTTTTCGCTTTCTGTCATAATTTGAAAGTGCCTGTTATCTTTTACTTTGTGTGTAAATTTCATAATGAATGGACCAACATAAATGATCCAAAATTACTTGGAAAAAAGTCTGGTTCCATTGACTTACATTGAAAATAAAGAAGGTTTTTACCTTCTCCTCTAAAGTTACCATTTTGGAGATATGAGGTTTTGTTCTGACAACAGCAATATATATAATGATTATTAATAATCAGTCCCAATTATTAAATTCAAAACTATTAAAAAATGTGTGCAGGGGTCTTTTTGGGGTATGTTGCCTTGAGGCAACATTGTACGGATGTAAATGAAAGATTCCCAAAATTAAAATATCTTGTATTATGCAGGATAAAACAAATAAAGTACAATATGGCCTAGCATATTGGAACAAGTGCCTTAAAACAAGTTTCCTTAGTAGGGCGTAAGAGGGAAGAAAAACACTTTTTAGGAGGCGACTGAACTTATGAACTTCTCAAGGCCGAACGGCCAAGATGGAAAAACACCAGCAATCGTGCTAGGGTGTGCTAGGGTGTGCCTGGTACAATGTCTTTTTTTTTAAAAATGATACAGATCAGACTTGGAGATAATGGTTCCATATGGTTCCATAATTATATATAATGATTCCATAAGGAGATAACAAAAAGGGGTGGGGTGACACCACCCCATCTTTACTGAGGGTATAAATTATGTGTACAAACCCTGTATCTGTGGGAGTGTTGTCCGAAGGCCTTTGGGAAGCATTCTCCATGCTCAAGAAGAATAAATGACCTGCACTTCTGAAATCCAAAGAGACTTCTTGCATTTTTTAGTTTGTTTGATTCTTTTATTTTCCTTCAACAAACCGTTAAATTCGTCTTATTTTACCAACCATAAATAATACCCAGGCTTAGTAGACGAACAAGTGTCAAGCGACGACAGTACGATGATGAGAAGAAATGATACAGAGCCGTGTTCCCTGAAGTGCTGAGACCTGGCTTGTGACTGACTAAATCCATTCCACTGTCGCTCTGTGTTGCTTCTAGGCAACAAACATATTTCTGCAAATTCTCATCGCAAAAAGAAATGATGAGCTTAAGTGAGTGTTAAAAGAGCAGTTTAAATCTGCCCTCACAGAGATAGTATAACCAAGTACATGCTTTTTATTGACTCACTCAAACTCTTCCCTTTGTTGTTAACCCTATTATTGTCTTTAAATATGCATAGTGTTATTGTAAAGTGAGGAAAATGAGTTTGTTGCCCTGAGGCAACATCGCGCAATAGAGGGTTAATCTTTCTTCTGGGAAGGCTTTACAGTAGATGTTGGAACATTGCTGTGAGGATTTGATGGCAGCCACGAGAGCATTAGTGAGGTCAGATACTGATGTTGGATGATTAGTTCTGGAACTCATCTCAAAGGCATTGGATGGAGCTGCATCACTCCAGAGAACGCAGTTCCACTGCTCCACAGCTCAATGGGACATTACACCCGTCTAGTCCACACTTGGCACCGGACATGGTGACCTTAGGCTCAAGTGTAGCTGCTCCAGATTGCCCCATTCTATAGGTCAGTGCTTTTCTATGGAGATTATATAAATGAAGTATTAAGTATTAAGTAACCCATTTCAGATGTGTTTTATTGTTTTGAAGTTGGATGAAAAGTTATTGTTATGTATGCAGTCTTACTTAATGCTGAACTATGCTGAAGCAAACAGAAGGACTGAAACTTTGAGGCAAAGAAAAAAAGTCCACTTTGCCAAGCAAAACTGTCAGGCATGGTCCATTTTGCCATGTTATCACATTTGAAACTCAAACATGCTAAGATATTAGCAATGCTAGCACGTTTAGTTAGAAAACTAGTAACAAAGGCCTTGTCCACCTGTTTTAAAAACATGGTCTCAAAAGATCTTCGTGCACAGATGCTATGCATGCTTTTTTAGGACCAATGGGCTTCATTCTCCAGTATCTTAAGTTTTCCCTTAAGCTTATTCTTGAGAAAGTTCCTAAGAAAAAGTCTACAGATTTATGACGTGTAGAACTGTTCTCACCTTTGCGCTCTTGAGTGTGAGTAGATTCTTACCTAAGAGCAAATCCCAAAGAAGAAAACATTGGTGAATAGCATTGTGTCACAATATCATTGTGAATCTTCGTGAAAACTTCGTAAGTGGGTTTTAAGAAGAAATTTCTTCTTAAGAAAGGTTGGTGAATGAGGCCCATTGAGTTCCCTCCCACCACCCCCCAGTTTAGTTGTTTCCAGTTCCACTCACTAGTTGGGACTCCCTCAATCACGTGATACCACCAGCAGTAGGAGGGCAAATATTTAGTCAGCTAGCAAGCATATATCAGTCAGCTGGCTTGATAAGGTCAGTACCCTGCTGACTATATAGTAGTGCTGGTCCACCCTTGGACCACCGATATCATTATCCTGCATACAAAGACTTGCTCATTTTTAATCTCCTCAATCAATTATTTACTAAACTAGCATACAAAGGCTAACGAAATTAAATGAAAATGCACAAAGATGGCTTCACACTGCAGTTTAATGAAAATTAAAGCCAGATTCAATCATAAACAGGATTAGAACTCCCAAATAATACTACATTAATGAAAGAAAAGTAAACATTGTGATGTCAGCATCTTCGAAAAGCTGCAATGAACACGAGAACACTGAAAAAAGAGGTTTCGAAAATCTGCATCTTGTAGAGCGTCTACAAAAACCTTTGTTTCCAGTAAACAAATGGTGCTTTTGTGTGGACAGGAGGCCAAAACATAAAGAAAAAAAGTTTGTTTTCAAAAATATCCAGACACATGTGGACAGGGCTTTAAACAACAACTCCGAAACAAAGAGTAATCCAGGGTGATGCAATCCGAAGTAGCGAAACCTCATGGCCTAAAAACACTTGCCACGTTAACACATTTGAAAGCCCTTGTGTCAGTTTTCCAGTGGGAGGTGGATGCATGGATGTGAGATCCATAGATGGGGAGTGAGAAAGAGAGAGAACAGCTGCACACAAGGGACAGCAGAGGATAAAAAGAAGGGATGTTCTCTGTGGCTGAGAGTCTGAGAACAGTGAAAAATGGTGCCATTCGTTGCCAGTAGCAGGAGAGGGAGAGCGAGAGAGAAAGAGAACATTTGTGATAGGGAGAGCGAGAGAGTGAGAGAGAGCGAGAGAGATGCACTGAGAGAGAGATCAGTAGGAGGTCTTTCAAACGCGTCTGGCTGAGAGAACATGGCAAAGATATGCCTATCGCATAACGGGCAGGAAAAAAGAGCAAAGGGATGAGATGGAGCGAGATGGCGAGGCCAGGAGAAAGGCGAGTGGATGGATGAAGGATGTACAGTGCATGTAAAGTCCGATTTATGCTGTTAATGCCATTCCGTAGAGCGTGTTTGGCTAAGCCATGCGCATTATATTTGATTTCCAGTGAGGATTTTCTTAGCATTGAACATTGAGAACCAAATGAAAGTTTAATCAAAAATGCTAATGTTGCTAATAGTGCTGTCAAAGTTAACACGTTAATAATGTATTAACATTAAATTATTAGTGCCACTAATGTGGCTAACGCTGTTAATGCATTTTCCAAGCTTAACCCATCAACCCTTATTTCAGTATTTCAGGCTGAAGCTCAGCTGCAGAACACTGTATGTTGCTACAATAGAATCTTTATCCACAAAACAACTGTGGATAAATCAATGAGCAGCAGACTGACAAAAGCAACTGTGCTACCCATGGAAAGCTCCGGTTCTCCTCAAGAGCCTCCATGGCAAGGAGTGACTTGAGACTTGATTTGGACTCGATTTGGAGTCAGGCTGAACACTTCTAAATTTGAAGCCTGAGGAAAAATGCAAACAAAGCTGAATTAGGGCCGCAAAAAAGCAGGTAATGATAAAAATGTGTTATTTCCAATGTTACATGTTTGACTTTTCTAGTGATTTTTGTTATGGTCATTTGCAGTTTGTCACAGCTTCATATAACTAGCCTTAATTATAAAAAAAACAAAATACAGTCTGATGGGCAGAACGAACTGTGTTTTAAGAAAAAAGGCAACTTAAAACGGTTGGCTAACACGTAGTTCGAGTAGCAAGTATGCTAGCTAGTACATTGACTAATTCAGCTGAAGTTGTCAGCCCATCAGCTGAAGCTGGAGTAACGTTACAGATCACATTCCTTCAAAACCAAAGCTGTATTGGCTATTATGCTAGCTAGCACACGTCCCTCACAGCAAGATGATAGCGGGCCACTGTTGACAGCAAAGCTGGTGGCCCACTGGCTTTCGGCTCATTATTTTTTGGGGTCTCAGTGGTGGTTAAGTATAGTATTAGACAAAAGGCCACTTTTCATTGCTTATTTTGCACTCAAAGTCCTATAAACTCACAGTAAATTACTTATTAAATGATTTTAACAGCAATGTCACAAGTAAAACCAATTGTACAGCCAATTTAGCACAGTGTCAGCAACAACATTGTCACGATTGGCTCCTCCCACTCGACACTTTTTGTTTTGGTTTTCCATGTGTGTTTGTTTTGGTCCTGCCCCCTCATTTCATGACTCCATCCCTGATTGCCTCCACCTGTGTTGGCACTTGTCCCTCGTTACCCTTATGTATTTAAGCCTTGTGTTTGCCCCTTGTGTTTACTGGTCTTTGATTGTGCTGTTTGTTTGATGTATGTTGACAGAACTGTTTGAGTCTTTGTTTGGTGATTAGGATTTGTTTGTGTTTCTTGTCATGTCTAACTCTTGTATGATCCGTGTTGGCTCTATGACCCTGGACTGTCTCGACCCTGATTTTGGATTTGCCCTTAATAAATCATGCTTATCTCAGCACGTGCGTCCACCTCCTCACCCCCCGTTACAAACATTTCATAATTATTTCATATTAGGCATAGTCACTTTTTTTTCTCAGCTGTTTATCTATGGTTATATTTCAAAATAATCGGCTTTTCATTTGAAATGATTTAAAATCTTAATTTAAAATCTGTTATGTAAGTTATTAAAGACCTTGTATGCAGGACAATGATCTGGATAGTCCGAGGATGGACCAGCAGTGGCATATGGTCACTGGGTTGCTAGTGGACCAGTATATGCATGCTGTCTGAGTTGCTAAATGAATTGCAGACTAGCCAACTTGGAATGAATGGGAATTGGACACTGCTTTTAGTTTACGGAAATCATGTGAATTCCATGTTCAGAGTCAATAAGCCACGCAAAACAATGTGATTATTCATAGTTAATTGTTTAATTGCCCATTGCTAACTATGGTTTAAACCTCATAGCAACCAAATAGCATTATTTAAATAGCATAATGCTAGCTCCAGTTCATTGTTAGCCATGTCAGCATGCCTGCGTGGGCCATTCCTTTACATACAAATTCATGCCGAATGAAATATAGACATATTTGGGACGTTTATGAGATCTGAAAATGACAGCGCAGTTCATATGTTTTTTGTTAGCGAGGGGGGATGGAAGCTCCCTGCTCTCCGCTGAGCCGTGAAGTTACATAAGCTGACCTATCTTTCTTCTAATCAGATCAGTGCTCGCAAAATAATCCAGAAACAACTGAAAAGCAACACCGCATTCACCCGTCCCAAAGACGGGCAGAAGACGGAGGAGAACGTACAGAAAAACTGCAATAAAAAAGCAAAAAGCATGAAACATCAAAATCTCCGGTGGACGTGTTCTGAGAATAAGCGAGCGCTGCGGCTTCGGATAGTGGAGGATGCATATTTCATGCTGTGCTTCTCCTTCTCTCTCTCTCTCTCTCTCTCCCTCTCTCTCTCTCTCTCTATTTCTGGCCTCAGGAGTTCACATCACAAATTCCATGTGTTGATCATAAAATCATATTTGTACTCACATGTATTGCTGCCAAGCACACTCGAGAACATACTTTATCCAGCAGTGTGTACCTTAGTGATTCCACATAAAAGAAACTGTGTCTGATTTACACTTGAAAATGTGTTAGCTTCTCTTGGCTAGCCTACCACAGCTCACGTTTCCATTAAAACATAATCTTTCTCACTACTTCCCTAAAAAAACCGAGTCGTTGGGCTCTACAGACAAGCTTATTTATGTACCTCACTAACAAACTGGAACCTTTTATGGGCCACCTTGCTAAAATGTGCCAAATAAAGGATTATAACTAAAAAAAGCTGTATAGCTAAGGAACATCTCTGTGCTAACGTAGCTTGATTGAGATGGACTATGCAGTTAGTAGGGAGCTAAAATAGACGAATGATATTGATCTGTAATTTAATTATGACAGTGTCGGTTTATATTACGCAAAATGTATCTTTCTACTAAATGGTTGAGTGACTAATGTTGGTGTGACAAAGACAATCTAACCTGTCCTGGCATGTGTTCCTAGCCTGAGTTGTTAGCCTGCTAAGCTAGTGATAGCATAATCAGCTCCACTGGGCTCTCTTTAGCACTGTTTACATTGAGCTGTTGTTGTGTAGTTTATGGTTTAACAGTCAATGCGTGAACGTTTCTATTGTTAGTGCGTTTTCTGATAAACGTGTACTGGAGCTATGTGGCTTAGCTAACAAATAATGGAAGCATGTGTGCCACCCGTTACTGTTGTGCAAACTGCATGCTAACTTGTCTATTTTAGGGAATGAGGTGCATTGTGCATGTGTTGAATCTTGTAGTTTGGCCTCATTTCATCTTTGAGACCTTTTAAAGCCAGTGTCAAGCTGGTTTTAATACTAGCTACAGACAGATAAGCGAGCTTGATGGCTCAGTTATGTTTGCTGAGTTAGCTTTCGCTTGGTGGCTAGCTTTCAGTAAGTTTCTTCGGCTTGAGCTCAGAGAGGCTGTGAATGAACACAGTTTTCTACGAGTTATTACAGTTCTAGGTTAAATGTGAACATTGAAATCTTATAACACACATATAGGTAGCATATTTTTTACTCTGTATGTTGCGATTGTCTTTAGAAAGTGTTCATTTCAGGCCTTTTACTTCACATACATGAAATTGTGGCCAATTTCTGACTGCAAATGTGAATCAGTGAGATCATGCATTCTAGTCCTCATCCAAGCCGTAGCTGCACTACCAGGGATGCAAGAAGGTTTTTAGGTTGAGGGATATTTTATATAGTATATTTATGATGCGAACAATGACATCATATAAAATGATTTGCCTTTTTTCTTAGATTCTTTGGCCTATTAACATCAGAATGAGTCATAGAGTGCTATACTGAGGTTGAAATTATAATAAATATATATGAATGACACATCAAACCACTGACTCATAACTCTGTTCTCTCATTCTGGGTGAACATTATGCAAATGAGATTAGTGGTGACCAATCAAATTGTTGGTATGTGGCATGGTAACTGCGATTGTGCTACGCCCACAGTGACACAGTGAGATTTAACACTGAAACGTACAGAGAACTGGACTGATTAATGATTGATAAAAGATTAATTGTTACATTAGATGAATTTTTAAAGTTTAAAAACTATTAAGCTGCTTTGGGTTTAGAACTGGCAAAGACTTTCTCTCTCTGCACCTCAGCCTGTGTTTGAGTGATGCCCCCAAAGCAGCCAGCTGGGAACTCGGGGAATGCTGTGGCTCCCTGTGCTTAATTTATAATATTTCTGGATGCGCAAGCAGAGCTGATATAAGATGCAGAGCCTATAAAAATCTGATTATAATGTTCTGAGAATCAGAATCTTTCGAAAGAGAATTGCGATCTAAGAATGGATTGTGAGTGCTGACCACAGAGCACCACAGGACGTCATTCTCACCTGTGGCCATAAAACTCTATAACTCCTCCCTCAGTGTACAGTAACTCAGAGGTGCAGTAATTTGAACTGTTTTATACAGTATGTTTCATATTTATTATCACAGCCACTGCCACTTTACTGTATTCATAAGAATTTAAACTTGTACATATTGCAAATTTCTCTTTTTTTGTCTTAAATTATTAAAGTGTTTATTCTCTTAAATAAATAGTTGCAGCTGTAACAACTGCAATTTCCCTCTGGGATCAATAAAATATTCTGATTCTGATTATTTTCCAGCCCCTACTGGTTACAATGTTCTCATTCTCAATAAGTCTCTCAAATACACACACAGCTAAACACACTTAAGGTCTCAGAGAACATAAAATATTAACGATGTTTGTATGATGCTATAATCGCATGTTATATTAAATGTCCAGCAAAGTTTGAATGAAAAACAAAAAGGCCTGATCAGGCCTAACTGAGAAGTTTCTAGGCTTGGCCTAATATTCTAAAAAGCATGCTTAATTGGCATCCCCCTGTCCAACACTCCCACCACTCATGCTGAACTAGACATAACAGCGCCGTGAAAAGAGTGAAACGGGTTCTAAAGAAACAGGTGGCATCATCATTTTATCTTCATTTTAAGTGGTGACGTCTTATAGAAGGTTCTTATTCAGCTTCACAGCTGGATGTGCATCCAGGGAATGCTGCCGTGACCAGTTGAACGAACAAACAAGTGGACAGAAAGCTAGCTTGTGGATCAGTCATGCTTGCTGGGTTAGCTTTCGCTTGGTGGTTAGCCTTTGTATTTAGCTAGGTTAGCTTTCGCTTGGTGGTTAGCCTTTGTATTTAGCTAGGTTAGCTTTTGCTTGGTGGTTAGTCTTTGTATTTAGCTAGGTAAGCTTTTGCTTGGTGGTTAGCTTTTGTATTGAGCTAGGTTAGCTTTCACTTGGTGGTTAGCCTTTGTATTTAGCTAGGTTAGCTTTCATTAGCACAGACACATAGTGGAACACAGTTTTGTTTAAGGTTAAGGTTAAGGTTATTCAGAGAGCACACTTTGTACGTGTATCTGTTAAATTGTGTTTTAAGGCCTGTTTGTGTGATTTTGAGGGAAACAGGGAAAGGGCACTCAGTTTAGTGGATTGGGACACTGCATTTGTTGTTTTTTTACATGTATTATCTGGGTTAGCTTTCCCTTGGTGGTTAGCTTCCAGTAAGGTTCTCCGATTTGAACACCGAGACACATCGGGGAACACAGTTTTGTTAAAGCTTAGCACGACAAGCCGCGCCAGCCATTTCACATCAAAAGGGGAGAATTTGGGTGAAATAATTGGTGATTTAATAGGCAACGGAAGGTTATTCACAGAGCACACTTTGTACGTGTATATTATGTCCCCACAAGAGCAAGATTAACCTACTTTGAAAGAAAACACGGATTTAAGTTCCCAGGGGCTCTAAAGAAGCCCACATGCATGCAGAGTCATAAAGCCTGAACGCTGGATGAAACTGCACAGGCCTCTATATCTCAGTTGAGCGTGAACATTCAAGGACTGCAGATAATGCGCTGTTAAAGTGTGTCCGAGCCCAGATTATTTGCATTAATGCATATTATTATGGGATGACGTAATATTCCTGCACTGCGCAAAGTCTTCCTTCACTTTTATTTCGTTCTGCTCTTTTGCAGGTTCAGCAGAACCATTCCTACTCTCCCAAAAAAAACACTTAATTTGGCTGGCGTTAGTTCAGCTTGGCACCCAAACTTCTCTCTCTCTCTCTCTCTCTCTCTCTCTCTCTCTCGCTCTCTCTCTCTCTGTCTCTCTCACTGGTATTTGAAAACCATCAAGAAGCCTCTTCAGCAGTTTATCTTTAAGCATGCCTGCATTTGATGGAAACCTGACACACCTACGACATCTCATTTAGCACTGCAGGGCACTTAGGTATTGGAGGTATAGGTGTGGAGGTATACTCCACACACCCCGACTCTTTCTCTGATTTCTTCTGGATTTCTCAGTCTGTGCATGTGCAAGTCAGACTGCTGTACTGGAAATACGCAAGCAGCGTTGCTCCAAGATGCTGTAAAACCCTTTTGGAGCGATACTGAAACCAGACACATGCTTGATGAAATGAAGGGTTTAAATGTTCTTCATCTTTTGTTCATATTTTCAGGAAAAGTGATGCTATGACTAAAAAATAAAAAGCCGGTGCATGAAGTTTGAAAGCCACTAGCATTGTGGACGACCCCATCGATCCCTCACATGGACTTTTTTCACTGCTGCCATCTGGCAGAAGGTACCGGAGCCTCCGTGCCACCACTTCCAGACCTTGCAGCAGTTTTATTCCTCAAGCAATCAGGTTTTTAAACTCACAAGGACTGAGCTAACCCCCCCACCCCCCACCCCCCCAAACCAACACACACATACTCCACACACACAGCTCTTTTGATGCTCTACCTGCACTATCTGGCACATTGCAGCTACACAGGTTTTTTTATCTCAGTAACTGCTGTGTTTATGTCTGTCATCTGACTGCGTGACTCACAGATCACAGCGTGTTAATATCTCTGCACCTTATTCCACAACCTCATGTCCAGAATGAGTGCTGTGTCGGTGGTGCACTGTCCTGTCTGTTTACTGTGTCTAATGTCTGTTTAATTTATTGCATTTATTATTTCTAGTTAAATTTTTTGTTTGCACACGATGTCTGCACGTTCTCACTTTGTACTCTTTGTTCCTTGTTGCACCGTGTTGTTCCTGGAGGAATGTAATTTCACTCCACTGTGTACTTGTACATAGATGGAATGACAATAAAAGCCTCTTGACTTGACTTGATTTTACACTATGTAAAACATTACACGTCTTCTTCTGTGAGTTTATTGGCTGGTTGCAAAGCAGAAATTCAGAGTTTCACATTATCTGATTACTTAAGTGCATGTAAACGCATTGATCAGATTACTGACAAAATCTGATTTTCTGCAGTTATCGGATTATTAAGTGAATGTAAACACACTTGTTAATATTGGGGACTCCTTTGCCTCACAAAGCCCTTCACGCCCTACCCCTCAATCCATGAACAGATTAAAAAAAAAAAGGACATTTTGAGCCAAAACATTTATAAAACAAGGTATCTGACATCAGTCAGCTTAATCATAACCGATTCATGTAATACATTTCTGTGAGGGAGCTTTTTGAGGTGGACGTCTGGTTCCTATCTCCACTACTGTTAACAACTCTGACTCAGTTTCTCTAACTGAGAACTACAGAGTATTTCAGATCACGCTGAAAGACATCTTTAGATCATCTCCATCATTGTTTACTATGGATGACAGAGCTGAAACATGTGACCTACATCACCAGCTCGTTGTCAATTATTCAACAAGTGTTCTTCTATCACTTTTTTCATTGTCTTGTCATTGTCAGTAGACCAACTTCCCAACCTCAGCTAGGAGTTAATACTTTTTTGTGTATTAATTAGCTGTTTTTCAAAAATTCTTGTTTTTTCATTTCATATACATATCAAAACCTACTTCTTCTGCTTCTCTCTCTCTCTCTCTCTCTCTCTCTCTCTCTCTCTCTCTCTCTGTCTCTCTCTCTCTCTCTGCCCTGGACTTGCTCTGGCCTCAGGACTGCTCCATTATTGAGCAGTTACTCCCCTCCCCCTTTACTTGTAGAGGAAACTCAGTAATCACGGCAGCTCCTGAGGACCACTCCTCATGTTCTAATGCTAATGACTGTTTTAGCCTTGAAGCCCACCCCACGCACACCTCCGTCTAATAACCATAACCGGGCGAGTCAGCACGAGGTGGCTGCTCTGCCGTATCCTTTTACATATGTTGTAGTCTAATCGGAGGTGATGTGCACACCTAAACACATCTGTACTGCTTACAGAGACATTTGCCTCCCAGATTTTGAGCTGAAAACGAACACGAACACGTAATCGTATACAAGCTTGGCATATCTGAATATCTAGGGCTGGTCGATAAAGTGATAACGATAAGTATTACGATATAACACCATTCCCACACTTCCATGTTAAGCGACAGCCCATTTTCTACTGCAAGGAAAGCAACACTGCTCTGCTGTCGCCAGGAGAGGGCGCACTTCCATGATTAGAGAGGTGGGCGATGAATGAAATAAGTCGCCAAATATACTTTAGCAACATATGAAATGTGGAGTTATACATTCCCTGTTTGAGTGGAGCGACCGGTGATCTGTTCTTCTGTGACCAAGTATGAGTGACGAGATAAGTGCCGTAACTGTACTGTCCTACAGTGAACTCACTTCTTTCCTTACATCCCAACAAGCTTTAGCAGTGTTAAATCACATCTGCAGTGCTATGTTACAGCGCCAAACCGTCATATTTTAGTATTGGTGCATTCCCGAGCAACGAAAGTGAAAGAATAAAATGAGTTCATGAGTTACACCCCTGATTTAAACAAAGACGAAACTGAGGAAGCTGTGAGGCATTGGAAAGCGAGAGAGCGCTATCTTTCCAGGCTAGTCTAGGCTGTTTTTTAGCAGCTGGCTAACTTGAAGCAGCGATCTGTCACTCGCACAACATGGCGAATTCATGATATTATAGATCAAACATGCCACACAAGCAACGGGACAGCTGGGCACCTGCCACCAGCTAAAAATATTGAGTTGTCTTTATAAAATGATGACTACTACAAAAACTGTGGCTGTGCTTTTCCTGCTGGTAAAACAGAAATTTTCTCCCACTGTCCCATGACAGATTTGTGAAATGTTCCACTGCTTGGTGAGTGTTTGTCATGTTCCGACCATAAAGGATCATTGAAAACAGCAATTATCCACCCAGGAGCAAAAATCAAAACCTAAAAAAATAAAGATTTGACATTTATTGCGATATGTATTGATATTGAATGATATAAATTCTGTTTATCATGATAACATTTTTGCCCATATCACCCAGCTCTGATCTGAAGTAGAGCTGTTGTGTGATGTAGCTGTTAGTTCTGCATGGGCCCAGTCAGCGGTATGATGATGTCATAACCACTGAAGCCTAGACCTGGGAGGTTTAATCAGAAAAGGGAAACTGTGCTGGACAGTAATAAGGATATTCAACATTCCGTTTTCCAAACATTAAGTATCAGACTAATAAAATCCGTATGCTGCCCGATGCCTGAGACATCGTTATGCAATAGTTTTGAGAGGGTTTGGGCTGCACAGTGCAGCGATATCTTGCACATGCTCATGGGAATTGTAGTCAACTACTCATAGTCATTCATTTGTGAGCTATTCTATCTAGTTCTAGTGTTTACAGTTTCTGTAGTCCATCAGGCAGAGGTGTTGAGTCGGAAGTCATCAAATTCGTGACTCCAAGTCATATGACTTGAGTCCAACGCGAGTCACGAATTTGATGACTTGAGACTCGACTCGAGAAAATTGAGAAAGACTTGGGACTCAACTTTGATTTTAACACCAGTCACTCGGACTCTGACTCTAGCGTAGACTTTAGCGTCATGACTCGGAAAGACGCGATACCCAAAATGGAAGAAACGTGGAGAGTCTGGCAGCAGGCGGGATTCTACACAGTTGATGTGTAGAATGGATTGTGTGAATGGATTTGTTTCCTGCCGTAAACTGAATAAACAGCAGCGTCATCAGATGTCTGTCACCGTGTTTATGCTCAGATTGTTTTATTTCAGAAGACAAAAGAAGTGTTAGAGCTCAAGTTCGCCTCTGTAAGCTGGAAACAAGTGAAGCATCAACAGCATCAATGCGCCCAGCTCAGCACTTAAACTCTTACTGGAGAAACTCACCAGGCGAACTGACAGTTTTCCTCATGATAGCAAAACAAAAGAAACTCAGCTCTCTCTGTTCAACTGATTTTAACAGCTTCCACAGGTTAAACAAGCACAAAAATGTGGAAATACCAGTTTATATTGTGTGGTGTGGGTTTCTTTACACTTCTGGAGTGCTAATAAACCTGAATCACTGAGGCACAAATGAATCATCTGGTTGTTGTGAAAATAAATGATATTACTATTTCACAACATGAACTTTAAAATGCAAACCTTTTACACACTGCTTCTGTTTTTCCAACAGTTGATACACTTATTAAGATTAATTCTTTTTAAAACCATGTTATGTCATTTTTATCTCTGTGCTAAAATACATTTAATTTGTATTATGATACTTTATAGCACCAGTGCTACATGCTCAAAAAGTTCACTGTAGGTAAGTGCACTAGTGGCAGAGAGATCGAATGGCCTTTAATAAACCCCTTTTTTCAGACTTACCACTAGTTTACCATTGACAACATTCCATGTAAAACTGAAGACATGACATTTAGGTTCACTGGAGGTTCTAGATTGTAAATAAAATGGCTATATTTGTGTTGTAGATATCATGACCCCTGGTTCCTATCACTACCACTGTGAAGAGCAAGCAAGCAAGCAAAATTTATTTATATAACGCTTTTTACAACAGATGTTGCCATAAAGCAGCTTTACAGAACAATCAGTATTACAGAAAGAAAAAGAAAAGAAAAATCCGGGTCCAAGCCCCCATGAGCAAGCCAGCGGCGACGGTTGCAAGGAAAAACTCCCTAAAAGAGGAAGAAACCTTGAGAGGAACCAAGACTCAGAAGGGGAACCCATCCTCCTAAGGTCGACACCGGATAGCAAACATTATTAGTATGAAGTATTATAGTACAAAGTGGGAAAAGAGAAGATCTGAGGGTGAGGGCTGCACAGCGCTGTACAGCAAGAAGCTCAGTGGTGGTCAAGCCTGTCCAGAAGGCTGGTGAGCAGTGGCACCTAATCAAGACAGAAGAGGCAACAGCATCAGACGCACAGGATGGGCAGCTATTCAGCTCGGCAAAGAAAGGAAAGAAAAAACGCAGTCAGTTCTGTAAAGAGTGGCTGAACATAGATCACAGTATAACAGAGCAGCAGAGACTCCAGCAGGTCTAGATCTGACAGGGAAGACTAATCATCGAATATATAACTTCAAAAGAAGAGAACGTATATCCTACTTTCTGGCTCGCGCCTAAAGAGTCAGTACGTTTCTCTAAATTGAAGCATTTCACACCAAACTACTTTAAATAACTTTTTCTTCTCTACCCCTGAATTATGCAGAATTTTTTACATTATTTGAAAGGGTTGGAATTCCCCTTTAAATTGCCAGCGATTGCTTGTAGCTGAGTGTTGGCCTAGCTGCATAAATGCCCTTGTCTGAGTGTAAATCAGCATGTGTATAAGGAACTGAGCAGCGTTAATAGGGAGAATGTAAACGCCTGGCTATTTTTAAACCTGTGGCACTGGGCCTCTGCCTCTGTCAGGCCATATGACGGCCTGGAGTGTGTCGGAGACATGCACATGACATTTTACACAGCCATGCTGCTGGACAGAAGTCTCGGAGCTATGACTTTTGTGCACTAGCATCATGTGCGCAAACACAACATGACAGCTGATAACATTTTCCTGACCACACGCAGTCAAAGTGGCTTGTATGTAAAATCCGCCTCCACACATCAGTGGCGAAATGTGACTGTTAGGAGCGAGATTTGGGACATAAATCTGAAAATAAGGGGGAAAAAAATTGGAAACATCGTCTGTATGATGATGTTAATTTCTGCTACCATCCCTATGGGATTTCTAATATTATGTTAATGCAAAGCTAATACTGGTGGCCATTTGTTGGTTAGGGTTAGACACAGAAAACACAGAAACCTAAAGCCAAAGCATATATATGTATATATGGGGTTGAGGTCAGGGCTCTGTGAGGGCCAGTCAAACTCTTCCACACCAGACTCACCCAGTCAGG
>NC_051224.1:37551204-37556204 GCF_015220715.1 Pygocentrus nattereri
AATTCCACAAACTGAGTTGGGGCAAACATTGAAAGTCACTGGGACTCACTCACCAACCGTTCTTAAAAAGAAGTTTCTTCTTAAAAACCTGTTATACAGTTTTCATGAAGATTCTGACATTCACCAATATTTTCCAGATTGGGATTTGTTTTTAGGTACGAGGAGAATCTACACACACTCAAGGGCACAAAGGAGTGAACAGTTCTGAGGGTTAAGAACATGCCATGAACTTTTCTGAGAACCTTTCTTGAGCATACATTTAAGGAATATATTGGTGAATGAGACCTGCTGAGTTCTTCAGTACACACCGTTCTTGGAAGTTGCATGGCTATGTACTTGACATTATACACCTGTCAGCAGTGGGTGTGGCTAAAACCCCTGTACTCTGTAATTAAGAGGAGCGTCCACATACTTTTACATGCTGGCATAGTGGTAATTGAGCTGAATTGAGCAATTCTGACAGCCCCAGACCGATGAGTCGCAGGGGTATTATGGTATAGTAAGGGGAAATCCCTCTTTAACTGAAGAGTGCGTAGGCAGGCAGAGAGAGCGGGAGAGAGAGAGGCATTGGAGTGAGGGATGGAGGGTGAGCCTTTGCTGGCGATAAATCAAGTATATGCTTTTTTGAATATAACTCGGCCTGAGAGTGCTTTAATATTCAGCTGTGCGTTTGGAAGGCCTCCAGCTGTGTGCTCTCTGGCCTCTCATTCACTCTCACTCACTCACTCACACACACACACACACACACACACACACACACACACACACACACACACACACACACACACTGGCTTGCTCACCGAGAGATTCACTCGTACTGAAACAGCCTTGAGGCACTTTCTTTACCATATATTGGTGCGAGCATGAGATGCTAATTTGTAGGAGCTATATTTATTAAGAGCAGGGCGGAACTCATGCTCGGCGCTCTACTTTGGGAATGTGTCAAAAGTTAATAACAGTTAGATCTAATACAGCCATGCAAAACGTACGTGCTGTGACGCCTGGAAAAATAAGATTAACACTAACGCTGGCTGCGTATGCTATGACTACACAATATATATCGTTCTTTTATCGTTACGGGATATTGGGACAGTGGTTTTTAGTCTATGCTGTGTGACACTGTCAATTAATAAAGCAGTAAAGCATTTGTTGTAGCTATATGAATAAACAAAACGAGCTTCTTCAGGAGGTATTTATTACTTTTAATAGTTCAGTAACATTATTTCCACAAATGTGGAACATGCAAATCACGTTTTCCATGGAGTATAAACAGTTTCCAATATTTGTCCCAGTGTATATTTTGTACATATCATATATACTGTATACTGTGTATATATTGTACATGGGGCATTCCTGGGCTGGAGGTCAGGGAACCAGCCTTGTGACCAGAAGGTTGCTGGTTCAATCCCCTGAGCTGACAGTACGTGACTGAGGTGCCCTTGAGCAAGACACCTAACACCCAATTGCTCCCGGGGTGCTGCGGATAGGGCTGCCCACCGCTCCGGGTCACTGCCCCCTAGTGTTTGTGTTCATTGCGTGGTGGCTCACAGCACGGACGGGTTAGGGGTGAAATATCGCCATTGTGGGACTAATAAGAGGGCTACAATTCTACCATGGTACCATACAGCATGCTTCAAACTACACTACTAACACAACCTCGTATCTCCACTTTTCAGTTTTTGACATACATTTGAAAATGCCTGTTGCTCTTTACTTTGTGTGTAAATTTCATGATGAATGGACCAAAAGAAACGGCTCGAAATAACTTGGCAAGAAGTTCTGGTTCCATTGACTTACATTAATTTTGTTCTGACCGCTGCTGTAAGCAAACCGCGTATCTCCATTTTAGATGTTTCTCAGCTTTCATTATATGAATTCACAGGGTTTTATATATATATATATACATGCATGGTTAATTTATTTGCTGTTTAAACCAGTATGTAGACAGTTTTTAATTTATTATTAATTGTTTTTATGAAAATAAGTAAATGCTTAATGTTTCAAGTGCTAAACGATAATAAATTATACACTTTTTACCCCCAAAAAACTTTTTTGGCAAACGACGGATGTTAATACATGTTGAAAATATCAATACTTGGTCCTCTGTGTATCATTGTTATTTTAAAGCCCAAAATATTGTGACAATGTACTGCATTTTTCTCCCACTCCTACTGTAGATATTCTCAAACTGAAGTAATATACTGAGGTACACTATGTACTCAGTGTACTACAGTCTGTAGGCCACATCACACACAGAGCTGCTGTATTAGATAACACGCTGTAGTAGGTTACTGCTGTATTTGCATCTTTCACTACAGATTACACTCCTACATAAGCACTTCCTCCTGTAAGTGAGTCTTTTATTTAGCCCCTCTTGTAGAGAAGGTGTGCACTTATGCAGCGGATCTCCCAGATGCCTCCTACTACCTCAGTGCCTTAGAGTCTGGAAGTGTGTGTGTGCTGTCTTCATGCTCCTTAACTCTGCCAGATCGTGCTGAGAGCTTCTGGAGGAGCTGTCATCTCTCTCTCGCTGTTTTTGCCTTGGCACGTCCCCCAGCTCAGCAGTGCCATTATGACGGCACGCCCAAAGCTAGCTTAGGCCCGCAAATACGCTAAATGACTAGACATATACATGTACAGTGATGTGCACAAGTCAGACGGTTTCATTTCTAGTAATACTGGCCACTACGTAGAGGTAGAAGCCTCAAAAACTAAAGATAATAGCAGATTTTTTTCAGTATTTAGTGTGTCACTCTTTACCTTTATTACAGCTTCCATTTATTTCGAGAGACCATTTGCTTGAGTCCATTCACGGTGGAGGGGTACATGCAGGGTGTTGAGCCAAAATAGTTCCTCAAGAAAACTTTTTTTTTCAGATTCTCCATTATTTTACCATCATCGACATTCCATATAAAAAGTCAGAAGACATGTAAAGGTGACCCTTATTAGTCCCACAATGGGGAAATTTCACCTCTGCAATCTGAAATGAAACACCACATACACACACTAGTGAGCACAGACACAAGGGGCAGTGAGCACACTTGCCCGGGATGGTGTGCAGCCCTATCCACAGTGCCCGGGGAGCAGTTGGGGGTTAGTTGTCTTGCTCAAGGACACCTCAGTCACGTACTGTCCTCCAGCCCATGACTGCCCCTGGTTTTGGATAGTAAATATAATGACTATAATGCTATAGTGCTGTAGTCATGGCGACCTCTGGTTCCTATCACCACCAATGTAAAGAAATTAGTCTGTACATTTCTCTGAAATCAGCCATTTCACATCAAATCACGCTGATTGACTTTGTGTACAATGACAGGTTCAATTAGAAAAATCTGTGGAATTGCACTTGCTGCTGTGTTGTAGCCAACAAGATGGGGACTAAAGAAATATAAGGTTGGATTTTGTCATTTATGTATAGATCAGGAACCAAAAAATGGGTTGGAAAAAAAAATACATGCCCTGAAAATTGGTATTCATCATCATCATCATCATCGTTAACCCCTTTGTCCAGATAAGGTTGCGGTTGGACTAAATCATAAATCATAAAAAAATGATTGAGATAAAAGTGATTTAATGAACAACGGTAGCTTTTTAATGGAGTATGTTATCTTGCATTTTTGGACATCATTCAGCCAGTCATGTCTGTTATATTGTTATGTTAACTTTAACTACACTACCCATAATTCACAGTACTCATTTCGGTGGAGTCTGAGTTCCAAAGCAGTTGTGCTGTGAACAGCAAGTGATCTGAGATCTCATCAGGATCCCAAAGAGAACTGAGTCCCCTTTAACCTCTTTCTGCAGGCCCCTTAGTGGCTGTTCTGCTGGCGCATATACGACACACCGTGCAGAGGTCATTTGCTGCTGGTTCTCTTTTAGGACAGAACTGAGTTGGGTTCTTGTAAAGGGAACTACATGTGAAAACATGCTGGCACAGCTTGCAGTGGAACTGGCCTTAGCTTGTGTAGTATCTTCACTCTAGTAAAGTATTTTGGTCTTTGTGCTACATTCTGCATTAAGCTCTCTGCTCCTGCCTGTTCACTGCTATTTTTCCCATCTCAGTATTTCAGGCTCTGTCCTTGACTGCAGCTCTTAATGCAGACTGGTGGATTTATCAGATGACTAGTCTGTGTTTGGACCCTTGTGATATGATTTGTGTATAATGTGAGAGATGACTGGTAGAGTAAGATCCTGTCCACAGGCATCCATTTTCCTTTGCATTTCCTCCGTCTGCATGAAAGTGGCATTTTCATTCCCTGAAGAGGTTTTTTAAAATGTATTCAAGGCTGGAGATTTCAGAAAACTCCATTGTTGTTTCTTTTTCATACCATTCCTTGTGCATGGTGTATCTGTTTTCATTCATTAATCAGGCCTAACTCTGTCTGAAATATGACCGACAGTGGGGCGGTGGTTTTTGTATGTGCTCAGCGATTTGGGAATTGTTAATGAACTTAGCTTTACTTTTTCATTAAACTGCAGGGCAGAGACGTGAGAATCTACCGCGCTCAATTCTTTTGAATGGTGCAAAATCGACAACGAACATTTAAAATACCTCAACGATTTTAACGATATGTGAGTTAATGATCATTAAGTCATATTCAAATTAAGTTTCTTTTCTTTCCTTTTTTTCTCAAATTTCTCCTGTTTTATCATCATCATCGTCATCATTGTCATCATTGTCATCATTATCATCATCCTCATCATCCTCATCATCATCTTTAATCACTTAATCCCGATAGGGTCGCCATAGCAGTAGAGAAAGCAGAGAATCCCAGATGACCCTGTCCTCCGCAACCTCCTGGAGTCCTAGGGAGGGTCCTAGGATGACCTTGGGGTCTCGTCCCAGTAGACCGTGCCTAGTAAACCCCCACTGAGAGGGTGTCCAGGGGGCATCCTGATCAGAAACTTTATTTCCACCTCTTTTATTCACAATGTCATTCTTTCAGTCATTACCCACAGCAAATGACCATAGGTGAGGGTTGGGATGTAGACTGAGCGGT
>NC_051224.1:37561204-37576204 GCF_015220715.1 Pygocentrus nattereri
GGAAAATAGAAAGAGGAAGAGAAAGAAGCAGATGAGGGAGAGGAAGAGAAAAATGAGATGAGGGGGAAAGAAAAAGTGAGAGAAAGAGAAAGAGGGATGAAGGAGAGAGATGGAGAGAGAATAAAAAAACAGAAGACAAGAGATAGAAAGACAGAGAAAAGAGAAAGAGGGAGAGAAATAGAAAAAAGAGATGGGGGAGAGATAAATAAGGGAGCGAGAAAGAGATGAGGGGGGACAGAAAGTGGGATGAAGAAGAAGAACAAGAGAAAAAGAGAAAGAGAAGGAAAGAGAAATAGGAAAATAGAGAGAAAAGTGAGGGGAAGGTGAGAGAAAAAAGAGACAGAAGGGGGAGAAAGACAAAAAAGGAAGAGAGAGAAGGTGAGATGGAGTGAGAGAGAGGTTAAGGAGAGAGAAAGAAAGGGGGAGAGAGAGAAAGAAATGATAATGTAAGAGGGGGAAAAGAGAAGAAGACAGAGATCAAGGGAAAATGGAAAGACTGAAAGATAGAAAGAACAGGAAAGAGAGGGAAAGAAAGCAAAGGATGAGGGAGAGAATAAGAAGAATGAGTGAGAGAATAAGAAAGGTTACGGGAGAAAGATTAGAGGACTGAGAGAAGGTAAGGGGGAAGAGAGGAATAGAAAGACAGGAGAGAAAGTGAAAGAGTGAAAGAGAAAGAAAGGACCACAGCTGTGCTTTACCTGCCACCACCTTGATACGCCCCATAAAATTCCACCATACATTGTAAGTAAACCCTTCATTTTATTTAATGTCTAATCAAAACAGTCAATAAGAGTACAAGTTACACATTTTTCAGGAGATAATTCTGAAGATATTGGATAAGATAATCCACTTGCATAAGGAAGGAGAAGGAAAAAAGAAAATGGGCTCCTAACAACCACCTGGAAGACCTGGTAGACACCAAAAACTGCCCCATCAGATAAACAGCACTTGAAGCTTTTATTTCTGAGAGCGAGAGAGAAGAAAATCAAGCTGCTTCAGATCTGAAAACATCCACAGGTGTTTCTGTCCTTCTACTGTGAGAAGGCGACTCAGCGCTGTGGGTCTGAAAGGACGTGTAGCTGTAAAGACTGAGAAAACGACAAAAAAGGAAGAAAATTGACCAGAACACCAAAGCTGGACATCTGAATGTATTCGACTTATCAAACGAGGACAATGGGCTGGCCACCCCAGAATCCAGACAACATGACTGAATGTGTTTGGGATTAATTGGATTGTGGCAAATTGGAAGTTCGACCAACTTCTAAGACTGAAGTTTGAAAGTGTGGCTGCAGATTTCTGTGAAAAAAAACTGAGGCCTGATTCATACATACTGCTTCTGTGTGGCAGAAAGTCTTGCTTTTCATTTCACCGCCCATGACTGGTCAGTGCTTTCACACAGGCTGTGTCTGTAAATCAGCAGAGCATCCCAGACATTGCACTGAAGCGCCGTGATGTTTAGAGAATAGACCCGGCACTGATTTTTCCATGTGCTGTGCAGCAAAATACACTGAAATAAGCCATGACAATCACTGAAAACCATATACAAACTTAAAAACGATATTTTTTTAATTTAATTTTATTCATGATGAAATACTAGTTAAACATTCCATGCAGATTTCCCAGTTGGTCCACCAGGCTTGCAACACTTGCCAAATCACAAGTCAGAATGCTGCCGAGGATAAACAAACATGCCGTGCACGTACATGTTCATTGAGCAGAGTGACTGATGTAACCATCTATCTGTCTGGAAAAAGGAATGTCTGTATATGTTTCTCGCTGCTTTGGTCCACAGCATAAACCTAAGCATAAGTGTATGAAAGGCCAGCACGTTTGAGCTGTAGTGCTCACTTTGCCTCATCACTAACGCCACACAGAGGAAGCATGTGTGAACTAGAGTCAGTAGAGCGAGTCTCCGAAAAGGAATGGAAGTTGCAATAAAGACAAAATGTGGACATGCTAAGTGCTGCAAAAAAATGATATGAAATGTTTCCTGCTTTTTCCTGATGCTGTAAAATGAATGACTTGTACTTTGTGGCTGATTTGACTGGAAATAAATCACTGGCATTTACACAGTGCTGTATTACATAAGAAAAATGATGAATATGACACATGCCTTCCCAAGTTTAGAGTGATATTGTGTGTGCCGGAGAATGAGCACTGTCACTGCTCGTCTATGAGCTGAGTCTGGGACTGTGGGAGATGTGGGTGGGGGGTTGTGGTGGGGGTGGGCAGATATATGTGTGTGTTAAGCAGGCTGCGGAGGACATTATGTTCTGTTTTACAGGCACTGTCTTCAGCCTGCCTTCCACTGCATCTTTATGTAGCAGATGTTGGTATTATTTAAAGCAAAAAACATGTCTTATTTTTGACTTTTGGTACTGCAGCTAAGAAGTTGATGTACCTAACAAGAAATGGAAGTTTATATCCGTGTTGGCGGAAATGTCATGCAAAGCAAACATTTTTCTGCAGTGCAGTTTATAGTTAAAATCCTTGCGATCACATTTCACATTGGGATAGTGGTTGGTTAGTGTAGTTGGTAACACCTCTGCCTTCTGTGCTGTACTGACTGGGGTTCAATTCCCTGCCCAGGCAAGCAGTCTACACTATACCAATAAGAGTCCTTGGGCAAGAGTCCTAACATTACCATTGCCTATCTGTGTAAAACACAAAAGATTGTGAGCCGCTCTGGATAAGACCGTCATGTCAAATGCTGTACATGTAATTTCGTTACTTTCTTTACACTTCTACAAAACATTACGACCACTCATAGATTAAATGAATAATGTTGATTATCTCATAACAGTGGTGCATGTCTAGGTCTGGGATATATTAGACAGCAAGCAAGCAGTTAGGTCTTGCAATCCGTGTGTTGAAAGTGGAAGGAATGGTTGAAATGGTAGCTTGAGCGACTTTGGCAAGGGCCAAGTCCTCATGGCCAGACGACTGGGTCAGAGCATCTCTGAACCTGCAAGGCTTATGGAATTCTTCTGGTTAGAGGTGGAGAGAACTTACCAACAGTGGTCCAAACCATGAACCAGCAACAGGGTGTTGGGTGCCAAAGGTTCATTGACATGTAAGGGCAACAAAGGCCTATCCTTTCTGGTCTGAACTAACAGAAGAGCTACTGTGGCACAAGTCACAGAAGTCCTTGATGGTAGTTACAGGCAGAATGTGTCCAAACCCAAACATGCTGTGTAGCAGCAGAGTGGTCAGAGTGCTCATGCTAAAGTTTGTCCATCAAAAGTGTGTGTGCATGTCAAAACTGGACCTTGGAGCAATGGAAGAAAGTCACCTGCTCTGATGAATCCTGTTTTCTTTTCATTCACATGGGCGGTAGGGTACATCAGCGCCGTTTTCCTGGGGAAGAAGACAAGCTGGTGGAGGGAGTGTGATGCTCTGGAGGACATCCTGCTGGGAAACCCCAGGTCCAGCGTTCATGTGGACTAGAAAGGCATTGATACCGATACTGATATCAGATACCGGGCTGTTACCATGCTCATTTACTCATACTCATAAACATTTACCGATACCAACATTGAGATACCCGCTGATACCGTGTGATGTAAGCCGAGTGTAACTGCCATGCTAACAAACAAATGACTCAAGTTGGCATTCAAGGAGGCTCTGTTTACAGAGAAGTGTAACTGACTCAGTGACATTCGGACACAAAGTCACTGGTCACTTAAACATTCTGCCAAGCCAGATTCCTGCCAGGAATTTTGTGATGTTAGCCCATTTTAAAACACACAATCTCAACTGCTTCTCCGATATGGGTGGAGACACGTGTCAGACAAACAGGCAAGAAGTCATTATTTCCTACCAAAATTCTTATATGTGATAAGTTAGATTGGGTCATGACTGGAAGGTTGCCGGTTCGGTCCCCTGAGCCAACAGTACGTGACTGAAGTGCCCTCGAGCAACTGCTCCCCAGGTGCTGTGGATAGGGCTGTCCACCTCTCCAGGCAAGTGTGCTCACTGCCCCCTAGTGTGTGTTCACTAGTGTGTATGTGGTGTTTCACTGCACAGATGGGTTAGATAGCAGAGGTGAAATGTCCCCATCGTGGGACTAATAAGGGTCTCTTAATCTTTTGTTTTGTAAAACAGGCTATAGAGAGACCGTGTTGTCCTACGATGCTTGTCACCACCTGGCTTAAGAGATCGTGGTGATGTTCTGACCTCAGAAGTCTCCAGATCTCATTCGGATCAAGTATGTGCTGGATGAAGTTTGATCTGCGGCTGCTATACCTTGCAACTTAAAGGATCTGCTGCTAACTTCTTTGTGCTAGATACCACAAGGAACCTTCAGAGCTCTTGTAGAGTCCATGTCTCAGCAGGATAATAACATACTTTTTTTTATAAACATGGACTAAAGCATATTTATTGTTGTACAGTAGTGGCATCGAAGTTAACGCTTTAATGAGGCACTAACATATAATTTTTTTGAACGCCATTAACACATTTTCTTAATTGGACTCTTTAAACTGTCTGTAGTAGTGCAGGCTGAAGCCCATGACTCTGAAAGTGATAAATACATTTCGCTGAAGCTTATTTTGTTCACTCATACAGCTAAAGCAGAATGCGCTGCTTTATAAGTGGATGAAATCTTTCTTTGGGGTCAAATTTGTGCAAATCAGATGTGACAAATCTAAAATTTAACTGAGCTAAATAATGCAAATAATCATGATTCATTGTTTTAATTGTTTAATCATTTGTTTAATCAGTGTAATGTTATGTCCTACAATGTTTCTTTAAGTGAGGCTCAGAGGAAGCAGTGGAGGTAGCACAGCTTGTAGTATGATATCATAGGAGTGAGAGAGAGCGTGAGAGAGAGAGACTTATAAGATCTAAAAGGATGCAGCGTGTGGGTGGTGTAGCATAGTCCAGAACTGTTCATGCTCTCTCTCACTGCCCCCAAGATGTGAGATTAACTAGGCCGGCAGAGCCTACACACAGTGTGGAACACACTCCTTTGTCACTGACCTCTATATGTACCCAAATATAGTCGTATGCAAAGTTTGTACACCTCTGGTGAAAGAACGATTTTGTGAAAAAAGTGAAAAAAAGGTTAACACATGCTACATAGGAAGCTCTAATATGTGCTTCTTCTGCAGACTTTAGTGCACAATTTCTATTTATTTGCTGAATTTAACATACTGGAAGAAATAAAACATTGAAACTAGAAATAAAGTAAAATGCAGCATAGCTTTCGCACAAGACACATTTTATGTTTTATTGATTCCACAATGTTAAATTCAGCAAATGAACAGCATTAAAATGTGCAGGAGTGTGTTCTCAGCAGAGGAGGCGTTCACTTATGTTCACTTAGAAAATCAATAAAGTCATTTGCCAAAATGGGCGCCAAAACTTTTGCACACGGCTGTCCCTCTTCGCCTATTAGGTGGAACGGTCAAAAATGATCACAAAGCAACGTCTGAGGCATCAGACTATTCATTACCTTGTAATAGTTGTCTGGTAAAAACTCTTTAGACGTCCGGTTCCTATCACCACCACTGTTAACAGTTCTGACTCAGCAAGTATCTCTATGCTTTTTCATGTCAAACCACACTTTGTTGGCACCTCAGCTTGTTAATTATTCAGGAACATTGAAAAGACCCATAGATTTTTTCAATCTGTCTTCATCCTGCTTGCGTGCAGGTCCTGTAGATAAAGACTGGATCAGAAAGAGGAAGCCTGGTTGTTTGTACTGTAAAAGTTTCATATCCTTCTTCTGTCAACAACTCCACAAAATGTAACACAGCTCCACAACCCAACCCCATATTTTGGCATTTAACCAACTTGTGCTCTGTGTACTTAATCCTGTTGCGAGCCCAGGAGCGTGGTGGCATTTGTTTTGATGCCTTTTTCTTCCCTTTGGCCTTGCAGTGAAATGATCAGACTATAGACGATATCAGAGAAATGCTGCTGAGAGAAAAACAGATATGATACAGTCAAATACTAGAGAGCAGAAACTCTGCAGGGTATTGAAATGTTTCCTAAGGCAGAGTTAGAGATGGCACTGCTAGTTTAGCTGCTGGTGTTTAGAGGACAGACCTTGTCTGTTCTTCTGGTTGTTTGTGTACTGCTAATCGATAGCTAGTTTCAACCTTCAGTAGCTGTAGTTGTTGCTGGCAATAACAGAAGCTGGCTGTCATTTTGAATGAATTTCTCAATTCTCACTCCTTAGCAACCACCTGGGATAGCATAGCAATGGCCTAGCAACCTTTGCAACTGCCTGGGATAGCATAGCAATGGCCTTGCAACCTTAGCAACCACCTGAGATAGCATAGCAATGGCCTAGCAACCTTTGCAACCCCCTTGGATAGCATAGCAATGGCCTTGCAACCTTAGCAACCACCTGGGATAGCATAGCAATGGCCTTGCAACCTTAGCAACCGCCTGGGATAGCATAGCAATGGCCTTGCAACCTTAGCAACCACCTGGGATAGCATAACTATGGCCTAACAACCTTAGCAACCACCTGGGATAGCATAGCTTGTCCTAGTAGCACATTATCAACCACCTAGATTTTTAGGTACGTCTGTTTGAGATTGCTGAACTTAAATTAACAACTTTTTGAGGTGAGTGTGTCATGATTTAGACATACAGTGAGCACAATGCTAATTGCTTTCACTTTCACGCTAATAAGCTTTCACTGCATTTTAGCTACATTAGCATTGTCGTTCGAGTACTAAAACTAAAGAAGCAAACTTCAGACACCAAACATGTGTTGGCTGATTGACTGCATATGTGGCCAAGCTTCAAGCTGGGTAAATGTTTTTGGACCCTTCCTTAAACGACAGCAAGCGAGGCTGAATTATGGCTGGATAACCAGACGTAAACAGACCCAACAGGCTAGCAGAGTGCACGATGTGAATTGGAGGACTTGGTCCTGAAGCGCTTGTGCGGTACTCCACCCTGCTGTGTGTGCCACGCGCTAGAGAGACAGGCGTAAGCTGATTATCTTGCAGCAGCAGGTGGTCCCTCTCTCACATCTGTGGTGTTCCATCTCAGCAGAAAGGGAGCATAAACGCCTCTTTCGGGGGTCAGTTTATCCAAACTAGACTTAAAGACATTTGGAGATATTGATACAGGCCTGGCGACGGGGG
This sequence comes from Pygocentrus nattereri, assembly GCF_015220715.1. Taxonomy (NCBI): domain Eukaryota; kingdom Metazoa; phylum Chordata; class Actinopteri; order Characiformes; family Serrasalmidae; genus Pygocentrus; species Pygocentrus nattereri. The sequence goes on from NC_051224.1 coordinate 37,568,311, forward strand.
GCTATTTTGTGTCAGTCCAGAACATCCCCACCATCCAATCATCATGCCCCACTAAACCCATTCCTTTTTATACATACCTTTAACGACGTAAGCAGCAGAACTAAACTCTGTATGCGGTGCTGCTGCTACTTGCCGCAGTATGAAAGCCCACATATAAGTCTTTGAATTCATCACACTGTGTCAGCTGCATTTTCAGGTTGTGCTGTGCATTGTGGGAAAATCAGTCAGCGGACAGGTTTCCTAAATGGACTGATCTTTGGCGATTTGCTGTAAACGTGGCTTTTCGGTTGATTCTATCCTGAATGTGTGGACCACACTGTTAATCCAATTAGTTGAATTCAGCATTTTACACACTGCACTGCACTTAATCCAGGACTAATTGTGTTCTCTTTGTAATGAAACATACAGTAGCTGGCAGGTGATTATTAAGTAATCCCCATCATTTATCACAATAATGGTAAATATTGTCATATTGCCCAGCACTACAAACCAATTATATGCGTGACCCTTGGTTTCACATTTGCACTTAAAGAACTACATACACCAATCAGGCATAACGTTATGACCACCTCCTTCTTTCTACGCTCATTGTCCACTTTATCAGCTCCACTTACTGTATAGCTGCACTCTGTAGTTCTACAGTTACAGACTGTAGTCCATCTGTTTCTCTGATACTCTGTTACCCTGTTCTTCAGTGGTCAGGACCCCCATGGAACCTCACAGAGCAGGTACAATTTGGGTGGTGGGTCATTCTCAGCACTGCAGTAACACTGATGTGGTGGTGGTGTCTTAGTGTGTGTTGTGCTGGTCTGAGTGGATCAGACACAGCAGTGCTGCTGGAGTTTTCAAACACCTTGGTGTCCCTGCTGAACTGAGAATAGTCCATCAACTAAAAGTATCCAGCCAACAGAGGCGTTCTGTGACCACTGATGAAGGACTAGAGGATGGCCAACACAAACTGCAGCAGCAGATGAGCTAGTATCTCTGACTTTACATCTACAAGGTGGCCCGACAAGGTAGAAGTGTCTATTAGAGTGGGCAGTGACTGGACACAGTGTTTAAAAACTCCAGCAGCACCGCTGTGTCTGATCCACTCGTACCAGCACAACACCCACTAAAACACTGCCACCACGTCAGTGTTACCGCAGTGCTGCGAATGATCCACCACCCAAATAGTACCTGCTCTGTGAGGAGCCGTTTCTTATCGTTTCTTCATCCCCCCATCTCCATTCATTTGCTTTCCCCTCACCCTCTCCCTCGCTTTCCCTTCCTTTTACTGTCCTCTTTTCTCTCTCGCACTCTGTCTCTATGGCCTACTTAAACCGAAAGACCATGGAGACTGCAAAATGGAAAAATATTAAAAGTGCTGTCTGTGCTCCGCCCACAAATGCATTCCTTTTTAGCCACACTCTTAAAAAAGATGGTGCTTCAACGGTTCTTTAGTAAAGTTCTTTAGTATATAGTATATATAAAGATTCTTCGCATGGTGAAACAGTTCTTCCCATTGCTGGAGAACGTGCTGCAGATGGCTCTATATAACACCCAAAAGGGTTCTTCTATTGCTATGATGTCAATGTTGAAACAATAGAAGAACCCTTTAGGGTGCTATAGAGAATATATATAAATAACCTTTGGAGCATGGTGGTTCATGGTTTTATACAGAACCATTGTCTTGGAACCGCTGAAGCCCCACCTTATTTAAGAGTGTACAAAACATCTCAATTTCGGTGAAGAATTCCAGTGTTTGTCCACTGCTAAAAACATTGAATGAAGCTGAGGTCGACCTTATCTTCGCTCAGTCGCTTCGCACAGCAGAGGACTTTGCTCATCCTCTCCTGAATATTGATCTGCCTCACCTGTTCTTGGAATCATGCGATCATATCTAGTTAGGATATAAGCCAAGGCTTTGGATTAGATCAGTGTGAGGTATTGCATCTGTCTTTAGAGCTTCCTGAATGGTCATTCTTGTTGTCACTGCCTTCCTGTGTCAGACGTCGCTTCTGGATTTTTGCCTTTTCTATCCTCTTTGCCGGTTGCTGTTCCTGGTATGTTTTTCCTTTTTTTTCTATTTGGATCTTTCTGGATTGGCCCTTTGCCTCTTGTTTAATTTTGACCTCAGTTCTGTCGTGTGACAGCATGTACCTTTTCAAAGCCTTTAACACGGATTAAAGAAGAAACAGTGACAGCTGATAGGAAATCCTTTTTTTGTAAGATCTCTGGTGAACACCTCTGTGAATCACACAGTGCACAATTGTTAGCAATGTTATTAGTTTAGTGGTATTAGTTTGTAAGCACTGAGGTTTTTTATCAAATGAGGAACTGGCAACAGGTGAGACTTTGTATAAAACTGATTTACACAATGACTTTACCAACAATTTAACCAATATCCTTCACACTCCCTCCATAGAGATCGTCACCATTGGCTCCTCCCAGTCCTGTCCATGTACTTGTGTTTACCTTCTAGTCCTGTCCATGTGCTTTTGTTTTTATTGAGTTCTTCCCGGTCCTGCCCCCTTGTGTTCTGACCCTGCCCTTGATTACTTCCACCTGTGTCTGGATAGCCACCTGTATCTTGTTTGACCGTTGTATTCAAGCACTGTGTTGGTCCTAGTTTGTTGCTGGTCTTTGTCTTGTGTGGTATATTATCTTGTGGTCTTTGTTCTGTCCTGTGGTGTTTTGTTTCTTCCGGCCTCTGTGGTGTTTCCCATCTGTGTTTATTTTAGTTATGTCTGTCCCTCAATACCCCCGTGTTGGCTCCTTGACCCTGGACTGTTTTGACCCTGAGTATGGATTTGCCCTTAATAAATCTCGCTTATCTCAGCACATGCGTCCGCCTCATCATCACTACCCAACGTTACAGAGATATTAATTTTTGCCATACTTGTTGGGAAAAAGTGAGAATGGTGGTGACCTGTTTTACATTGATATGATCAGAGAGCTGATTTATGCAATTGCAGACTTCACTATTGAGACTTTGAAAAAATAACCAGTGGATGCCTCAGCATACTGGCTGTAGACTTGGCTTAGATCCCAAACCTAAATCAACACACTGTAGATTTGCTTGTCGGACTGTAACCTTCTACCTGAGGGGAGGTAACCAGTCTCTAAAGTCCCACTTGTAACGTTTTCTGGCAAACTCAGGTATGTCTGCTTACTACTCTTGTTAAGCGAGGGCAGATGAAGAATCCTACATGCATCTAGATATGCTGTTTACCTTTGGTCCAGGATTATTCTGCAACCTCTTTTTTCAACCTTTTGTTCAGAGCTCTATTTAAGCAAAATATACCAGAGCTGCATATTCTGAAGTAGGCCACTCACAGCCCATATAAAAAGGTACCAATTCCTTAACAATTCCTTAAGGTGGTGCAAAGCAAGCAGGTTTTGGGTAGCTGATGACACCATGTGGTCCACTATCCCAACACAATTCATCCTGAATGGTGATCCCCAAGATGGACATTTCAACCGGACAATGATCCCAAACAGAAAGCCAAAATGACTAGTTTCTAAAACAAGGTGTTTGCATGATCTAGCTGGTCTTCTGACTCCTTCCACCGAACATTTTTGAAACTAGGAATCCATCAGAAGGACCATAGTAATTCAAACTTGCTGCAAAATGTTAATTATTCATCATTGTAGATGTCTCAAAGCTGTAATCACCAATGCTCTGCAGTAAAGTGCTGGTGTTATTCATTTGTGGTGTCTGAATGCTCGTTTCTTAATTCTGTTTTATCATACTTATAAAATCATACCCTTTTGCATTCTGTAAAACTTGTCCATCCTAGCAACTGTAGCTACAAAAGAAGGCATGAAGGCATGCAGCCTGCATAGATAAGTTAGGTTCCAGCCTTAGTGAAGCTGAGAGATCCCAGCTCTGAATCAAACTCTGCTACTGTAAGTTTTTTTTTTTGCACACATCTGCAACATCATTCATAGCTGGAAGTGTTACTCCTTTAACCATCAGGTGATTATGAATGAGGTGCCGTAGGACAGGGATAATCTGTGAATGGTAGGTTACATCATGAGGATGTGTGTGGACAGAAAGAGGTACAGTTACAGTCCATCTGCAGGAGGGGTCGATGTTCACTCTTCTCATTAATGATGTAACTTTTAAAAAGTGCACTGGAGTGGATTTTTGGGGACAGAACATTTCAAATGTATGTTCTAGCTTTCTTGGAGTAATGTTAGGTTTGTGAATCTATCCTAAAGGGTTGCTGTGATATTATGCCACTGCTACAGCATTCCAGGTTTGCTAAGGTGTTGTTATGCCACTGCTACAGCATTCTAGGGTTACTAAGGTGTTGTTATGCCACTGCTACAGCATTCTAGGGTTACTAAGGTGTTGTTACGCCACTGCTATAGCATTCCAGGTTTGCTAAGGTGTTGTTATGCCACTGCTACAGCATTCCAGGTTTGCTAAGGTGTTGTTATGCCACTGCTACAGCATTCCAGGTTTGCTAAGGTGTTGTTACGCCACTGCTATAGCATTCCAGGGTTACTAACGTGTTGTTATGCCACTGCTATAGCATTCCAGGGTTACTAACGTGTTGTTACGCCACTGCTACAGCATTCCAGGTTTGCTAAGGTGTTGTTATGCCACTGCTACAGCATTCCAGGGTTACTAACGTGTTGTTACGCCACTGCTACAGCATTCCAGGTTTGCTAAGGTGTTGTTATGCCACTGCTACAGCATTCCAGGTTTGCTAAGGTGTTGTTACGCCACTGCTATAGCATTCCAGGGTTACTAACGTGTTGTTATGCCACTGCTATAGCATTCCAGGGTTACTAACGTGTTGTTACGACACTGCTATAGCATTCTAGGGTTGCTAAGGTGTTGTTATGCCACTGCTATAGCATTCCAGGGTTACTAACATGTTGTTACGCCACTGCTATAGCATTCTAGGGTTACTAAGGTGTTGTTACGCCACTGCTATAGCATTCCAGGGTTACTAACGTGTTGTTATGCCACTGCTATAGCATTCCAGGGTTACTAACGTGTTGTTACGACACTGCTATAGCATTCTAGGGTTGCTAAGGTGTTGTTATGCCACTGCTATAGCATTCCAGGGTTACTAACGTGTTGTTACGCCACTGCTATAGCATTCTAGGGTTACTAAGGTGTTGTTACGCCACTGCTATAGCATTCCAGGGTTACTAACATGTTGTTATGCCACTGCTATAGCATTCTAGGGTTGCTAAGGTGTTGTTACGCCACTGCTATAGCATTCCAGGGTTATTAAGGTGTTGTTACGCCACTGCTATAGCATTCCAGGGTTACTAATGTGTTGTTACGCCACTGCTATAGCATTCTAGGGTTACTAAGGTGTTGTTATGCCACTGCTATAGCATTCTAGGGTTACTAAGGTGTTGTTACGCCACTGCTATAGCATTCCAGGGTTACTAACGTGTTGTTACGCCACTGCTATAGAATTCTAGGGTTACTAAGGTGTTGTTATGCCACTGCTATAGCATTCCAGGGTTACTAACGTGTTGTTACGCCACTGCTATAGCATTCCAGGGTTACTAAGGTGTTGCTAAGCCATTGCTATGGTATTCCAGGTGGTTGTGTACTCCCATACTGATTCATTGGCTTCCTAATGTTTTCAAAATAAATCAATAAATAATTCAATAAATAATTCCACCCCAAATCTTTCTCTTTTCTTTAAGATAGCCCACCTTAATCAGAATAGGCTGCAAATGCTTTAGGTATATTTATCTTCATCGCTCAGCATCATGTTCATGCAGTGTGTCTTCCTGGTTCTAAATAGTGATTTGACACTTTTCTTTTACCAAACTATCATTAAACACGCAGAATGAAACTCTTTAGGTCCAAAGGTGCTTTAAACAACTGCAAAGTTTGAGCACCGAGGGTGCTGACTTCACAGCAAGGGGATAAAATGGGCGATTTTCCTAAGGTAGGCCTTTTATCAGGCGTTGCTTCGGTTTTGAAGTTTTTTTTTGTAATGAAAAATAGGAGGATCTGACCAGCTTTCTGTTTAATATGTTAAGTCAAAGCAAAACAACAAAGAAAACATGCTCGTTTGTGTTGAAAAATCCCCAAAGTTTTGATGTTTTTCAAAGCGGTACATGTTCCTTGTTAGCTTCTGCTACTTGTCAGCCTTTCTCTCTCTCTCTCTCTCTCTCTCTCTCTCTCTCTCTCTGTCTCTATCTCTCTCTCACTCGCTCACTTGTTCTCCTTGATGCCTGAAGACAGTCAGTGCCCTAGTTTATGAGCGGTTCTGAAGGTTTGCTACCATCACCCTCCAGTAAAAGGAGCAAAACAATGGTGATATGAGCCACGGCAGCAGGCTGCTTTCATGCACAGCGAATCAAGCTCAAGCACAGCTCGCTGAATTCAATGCACAGGTGAACAGCTAGCAGATCAGACGCATATTTACACAGAAATGCATGATGTCCAGTCGACCAATCAATGTCCAGTCAGTAGAATCACCAGCGGTGAAATGAATCCAATGGATGATCAAACTTGTTAGCTTGACAAAGCCAGCTAATAACACTTTAAAGGTTAAAGCAGTTGTAGAACACAGTTGATTGAGTTTCACAACTTAACTGCATTTGTATAGTAATCCCAGGTAGTTGCTAAGGTGTTGCTATGGTATTCCAGCATGGTGGCTATTAGGTTGTTGTTAAGGTGTTGTAAGGCTGTTGCTATGGTTTCCCAGGTGGCTGCATTGGGGTTGCTGGACCATTGATGTGCTATCCTAGATGGTTCCTAATGTGTTGCTGCTATGGTAATGGGAATGTGAAACTTTTATATTAATGGCATGTTTATGTCAATGCTATACAGCATGTTTCAAGCAAACCAGTAAAATATATTTTAATGTCTGTACCAAGCTTCAAATAAAACATATAAAATGTATTTTACAAGCTTCAAATGCGCATGTGTAAATAGCATCAACAACCAGAGTGTGTACATGTGCACCTCTGTTAGCTCAGAGCTAACATACTAATAGAAATGTCATAGACGCAATAGCAGAAATTAGCATTGTCAGAGTTCTTGACCAAATTTAGCATATTATGACCCATACTAAAGGCCTAGCTCTATCCATTGCCTGCGAATATCAAGGATTCCACAGTAGTTTTGAATGTGGCTCAGATATTTAGATTTTAACAATAGTTTTATGACTGAAGGCTCCTATAACTGCTCTCTGTGTCAATTTGTTGGCATTGGCGTGTGTGTGTGTGTGTGTGTGTGTGTGTGTGTGTGTGTGTTCTTATGTTCTTCCACGTTTTGATCCGATAAACCTGACATTGGCTCGGGGCAGGATGAGCCCATTTCAGTAGCTGCCATGTTCAGTCATACAGAAAATAACACACACGTATACACACACACACAAACACACACACACACACACACTGCTCCTGTCCTCTTCATCTCAAACACTGCCTGTATTGTTTCCTATGGCGCTACCATTTAAACACAGATAAACTCTAGAATTCAGCTTTTTGAGTAGAGCCAAAGTTACCTTTGAAGGCTCTTATGGTCGATGGCAAAAGTTTGAACACCCTTGGTCAAATTATATGTTTTGTTGCTTTTTCACATTCTCTGCAGAGAAAGGGCATTTTCCTTTAATTTCTATTCAACAAATTGGACAAAAGTAAAATATAAAATGTGCCCCCAAATGTTAGTCAGTTAAATTCAGTAAATAAGCAGTCATTTTGCATTATAATGTGCCAAAGTATGTTTACTGTAGAAGAAAATCCAAAAAAAAAAGGTGTTTGAGGAGGGGTGCCCAAACTTTGAAAGTGGAAAGTGAAAGATCCCATTTTGAAAGTGGATTTTTTTTGCCATCTTCCTGTCGTGCAAGTCTTCAGCTGTGCAGCCATGCTGTTGCAACACGACCTACTGTTGTCACGTTGAAATAAGCATGGGCATCCC
>NC_051224.1:37581204-37583704 GCF_015220715.1 Pygocentrus nattereri
ACAACGTTGCTATGAAACTCCAGGTAGTAACTAAACTGTTGGTAGGTTAAGCCAGTGGTTGTTAAGATGTAGCTAGGCCATTGTTTCATTGTATCTGAGGTGGTGGCGAGGCCATTGCTATAGTATCCCAGGTGGTTACTAAGGAGTTTGTAGGATGTTGATATGGTATCCCAGGTAGTTACTAAGGAGTTGCTAGTTTGTTGTTATGGTATCCCAGGTGGTTTCTAAGACTGCCACTGCTGTTTCATCCCAGGTGGTTGCAGAGGTGTTATTGCTATGGTGTTCCACATAGTTAGTAAGGTGTTGCTAGACTGTTGCAATGGTATCCCAGGTGGTTACACTATGGTAAGTTGCTATGACTGTTTTTAGCCATGATAATGGATTTTGTTTATGTTTAGCAGTGTTAGAAACCACAGGCATGAGCAAGATAGATATCTAGTTTGCACAGTGCTATTTGGTGGGGTATAAGCTTCCACTGCTTAGCTGCATTAGCTTTATAGCTCCAGTGCTAAAACTAAAGACGCAAACATCATACACCAGACATTTCAGCTAACATTCAAGGGGGAAGACTGGGTAAATGTGATTTTTGTACAAGCTATTGCTTTAATATTATAATGTAGAACAATACTGTTCTAACTCCCATTGACTTTCTGCACCAGCACATAGACACACATTCTATACATGCTAATACTTTGGAGTAATTATTACATACATGATATTGCACATGCAATTAAGTTACTGAATACAGTTTGGCAGCTAAATTGCTGCTGTCAGAGACATCATCAGGTTTCCGAAGTAGACGCTGCACCCTACAATTACACAATGAAACTATAGGTGCAGTGTTAGGAGATTCAGGGCAACAGCGATGATTTCAGCACCACCAACAGTTCACTTCAGTAGAAATACAGTCTAAAAGTGTATGAAGTGTGTTCCCTATAGAGATCATAGCTTTTACATAAAACTGTATATGTAAACCTAAAGAGGTTGCAGTTTTTATATATCGCTGTTGTCAGAACAAAACCTAATATCTCTATTTTTGACATTGTAACGGGGAGCGAGGAGGTGGACACATATGCAGAGATAAGCGACTTTTATTATGGGAAAATCCAGGTTCATAGTCCAATCGACTGTATACTTCAAATTTTCTGTTTGGTTTGATGTCAAAAAATGTTAAACGGGTCATTTCACACCAAATGTCTGGCCACATCAATGGTTTCTTATTTCATTTATGTACCCTTGCCAAATTTTAAGACTGTGTTCCAGTTGGTTGTTAGTTTTTACTGCAAATTTTGTCTTAAATGTTTGAGGTTAATTGTTACAGAATGACTGAACTGAGCTGAAATGGGTAATCTGGGTAAAAATATAACACTAAAAATATGTGTCATTAAATGTCATTAAATTAGCTGATAACACATTCATACAACAGGTTCATTTATTAGACAAACGTGCTGTATGAGTGAAATATTTCATTTATGCGATATACAATTTCTGTCTTTTTTTGTTGCAAACAGTAGATTTTACGTGAATTAATCTTTTCTTTTTAAGGCTGTATTTGAATGCAAGGACTATAATCATGGATTCTATCTATCACTGCACTACTACAGATGATAATATAGTGACATTAATACTTGAACATGTTAATGTGTTATTAATGTGTTATTAATTAATGTCTTACCTTTGACAGCACTGTGTTGAGCCTGGTCTCCATTTCAACCGAAATATTCTTTCATTTCCATTTAACTGTGTGTTTGTATTTTATTGTAAATCTCACAGGGCGCCACTGTAAATGCAGCCTCATTCCTAGTGGGCTATGTTTGTTCCCTGCAGAGAAGTAGACTTAGAAATTAGACTTAGAACTACACTTAGAAAAACAACAAATCATCTCATTTGACTGGGGGTGTTCAAACTTTTGCATACGATTGCATGTCTAATTCACAGTAACGTGAGACAGACTTAAAAAGATAAAAAAACAGCCGGCAGCTGCTTTGGACACTCGCGGCGTTCCAGCACTTTGTTGATTTTCGAAGCGCTCTATGTGCTTTAAGTTTGCATAGCACAGATTAAGCTTATGCCGACACTCAAAAGGGATTTTCAGCACAGAAGCCCCATTTGCAGCGTAATTTAATCCAAGCCTAGGCTTATTCTGACCTTTATGCTTTTTGATGATGCCATTGTTCATGAACAATACCTTTAATACTTTAATCCCTGCAGCTGGACTGTTTGAACATGCCTATAGGTGCTTTAGTGCTTTGTAAAAAGAGGTTCAATCAGTTCTCTTCCTCTTTCTTCTCCTCTCTTTACTGCTTATAGGAGATAATAGGATCGGATGATTATAAAATGAACCGATAGGTCTATCAGCATATGGGCCTGTGCTTGATACAGGGCTCGAAGGCGACCCCATTGAGTCTGGTGAAAAGGCCAGAGGAATGATATACTGAGATTACTGAGCATTATCTGTCTGGCTGCAGTGTCTTTAGTGCCTCTCAGCCAGGAATTCAGA
>NC_051224.1:37591204-37593704 GCF_015220715.1 Pygocentrus nattereri
TGTTAGTGAAGTAGTGGAGAAGTAGGGCTAAACTAATAGACCTATAAACAGAAGAGATATATAAGTTGAGTATGGAGAAAATATCAGTCAAATAGTGGATTTATTAGTGGATATTGTAGTTGACTAGTGAACATATCAGTAGACTAATAAATATATTAGTTAATAGTGGATATATTAGTTGACTGACCAGAATAGTAGCGTATTAGAGGCATGTTTTATTTGCATAGTGGACATATTAGTCAAGTACAGCATATATGAACTGACCAATAGATATTTTAGCCAGGCAGTGTACACAGTCAACTACTTCATTACAGAATATATTAGTGTACTAGTGGATATTTTAGTCGCATAGTCTAGGAAACCCCTACAGCAAACACACACAGGGAAAAGTTTCAGTTGTTCTCCTTTTTGAAACTTCCTCAGGGCAAAAACTTTGGACCAGTTTTCCGTTGCTGTATCTGTTAGGAAAGAGGAGGATGTGTGTGAGCCGAGCGAGCCAGAGAGGTAGAATAGAGACAGAAACTGAGATTAGGCTTAGAATGGGTCATCGTGACATTTGCTTCAGCTGCAAAGCTGCCGAGGTTTCAAACACAGTGGTCATTAGAGCTGTGACCCCTTAGTCTTGCTCAAACTCCACTAGTCACTATGGGTCAGCAGTGAGGCACAGTGAGCAGTCATTCTACCACAACACCGCACCAGGCAGGTCATGACCTCATCAACTCTACTGACCGTGCCGAATGAGGTCAAGTCACTGTGGTGACAGTGAAGCTGCAGCAGAGAGCTGCGGCCAGGTCTCTTGTGGTTGCAAGTTACATTTGTGGCATTTGGCTGACGCTCTTAGCCAGAGCGACTTACAATTTGATTGTTTTACACAGGTAGGCTAAGGCAGTGTTAGGAGTCTTGCCCAAGGACTCTTATTGGTATAGTGTAGGGTGCTTACCCAGGCGGGGGATTGAACCCCAGTCTACAGCGTAGAAGGCAGAGGTGTTACCCACTACACTAACCAACCCAAGTTGTAGTGCAACTGCTAAACGTCAGCAGAAACTGGCTTACAGCCATAAAAAAAACATTTTCAGCTTCCCTCCATTAGACCAAATGTAATCAATCAGGCACGATAGCTGAAGTTTGCTTCTTTCATTTTGTACCAGAGCTGCAAGGCTAATGTAGCTAACAAGTAATGGAAGCTTATACACTGATTAGCATTGTGCTAACAGCATGTTTAAATCGACTCACCCCACCCATGCCGAGTTGTTAAGTAACCCCAAATAGACTTGCAAGACAGAAAAGAAGAACATTAGCAAAACAAAGAAGCTGCTGGTGCTCTCAGAACAGTGGACTGACCACTCCAGAGTCCAGACCTCCACATCATTGAATACGTATGGGATTATTAGACTGTGAGAAGCAGAAAGTGCAACCAAATGCTAACACTGAGCCATAAAGAGTGGAAGCTGTACTAAAGGTAATATAGGTATGTATATATATATATATATATATATATATTGGATGTGTGTATATATAGACAGTACTGTGTGAAAGTCTTAGGCACCCAAGACACATTTTCAAAATCTATTAATTTGTGTAGTTTGTGTTTATTTGCTGAGAAAAAAATTAATATTTGAAGCATAATGTATAGAATATTAATTAATAATGATTATATATATATATATATATATATATATATATATATATATATATATATATATATATATATATATATAATATAAATAACATATTTATGGATGTGAGTGTGTGTGTTTACCCATCTCCAATCCTCTCCTCGAGGAAGCCCAGTATTAAATGTAGTTAAAAAGCAGCTCCTGGTTTGACCAATCAGTGCTCAGTAAATTGGGCTCATGATGTAATTGATGACATTAACGAGTCTCTGTGGCGGCTGTGAAGGTGTCCAGGAAAAATATGGACCCAAGAAATTCTTGTTACTTTTTATTGTTTTGATGCTTATTTGAATTATGAATACGACTTTCTAATGTTATTCTAATGTATATTGTGATAAACTCACTGCTGAGGTCAACTGTTTAAAAATTTGCTTAGATGCCTAAAACTTTCACACAGTACTGTTATATATGGTACAGGTATATACGGTATATATATATATATATATATATATATATATGCAGCAGACATCCAATAATATTTACATAACATGGCTAATATGACAAATAGTCAGCGAATAACATGTAGTCCACTAATTTGCCTATTACTTGCATTTTCCTTAGCCAAGCATGACGTATTGCTCTGGAAAAACTTCATAGAAGATGAAAACAGCTCCACATTGAACAAGATAAGACTGAAAAAGGCCCACAACTAAACCCTTCTGCCATACGTACCCACCTCAAATTCAAGCATCTGCCTCTAGCTGCTATCACACCAGTCACTAAAATACTGGACACTGATGTTTGGAACATAAATGATCACTATGATAAATGAATAACTAGTCAACTAGCAAAAAGCATGCGAGCCGTAGTTTGCAGGAGTTAATGGA